>NC_136512.1:36583327-36593327 GCF_053919585.1 Euprymna scolopes | reverse complement strand
CATTCTATAAATTTACATTTCCTATATATATATTTGTGTGTGTATGTATATATATATATATATATATATATATATATATATATATATATATATATGTATATATTATCAGATTCTCTCTATCTTGCATAACTATATATACCTCCCTCATCTCTTTCTCTCTCTCTCTCTCTCTCTCTCTCTCTCTCTCTCTCTCTCTCTCTCTCTCTCTTTTGCTCTCTCTCATGTAGTTATCTCTTTTCATTTCAGGTAGCCTGTGACATATTTTCCATCAAAGTTTCAGACAAACTCCAATCGACATTGGAAGCATACAGCATTAAATGGGATTCATCACTTTATCGATTCCGACCAGTGGCCAAAACGTCCATCGATCTCTTACAAGGTGTGTGTGTGTGCACAATTGTGCTTAATTTTCTGATGAATTTCTCATTATCAAAATGTATATTGGTCAACCAGTTAAATGATGCGTCCACGGTTAACTGATCAGTCAATGTGCTTCTTTTTTTTGTACCGTCTGCTTAGCTAAAGTTTTGTAGAAGCAGATTCAGAAGATAATAAATTCCCCTCCATATTCCTAGCAGCATCGTTTATAAATAGAAGCTCCCGACTGTGCGCGATCATACCCCATTATATGACAAATATTGTAACATCCCCCCTATTTTTTATAATTTGGGAAGTCCCTTATGTTTATTCTGCTTAAAAATAAAAATATATTTTTATATTCAATTATACATAACAAAATTAGAAATCATTTGGATCTTATAATCTTAGCATGTAAAAAGACACCATCGTTAATTGTGTTCAAATGTCAAACAGATATATATGTTTACAGAGAAGATAAAAAGAGAAATGAAAGGTATTTTTACCTTAAAATGGGTGGGTTTTTGAAAAAGAAGCCATTTCTTAAATTTGATTATGCAGTTTTGTAAAAAAGAAAGACGCATACATATATACATATAAATAAATGGGAAGTGTCGTGGAGCTTTGTCAGTGTCTAACCACTGAGCTGAGCATTGCCGGTTGTCGTAAAGGACCCAATTTCCATCACAAGTTACAACCCTAAGCCCTAAATATTCTGAAGATCGTTGTGACCCCTACAAATAAAGACCTAAACGTTCAGAAGATCATGAGTGACGAAGTATTTAAAAATATATAAAGTCTATTTGGACTGGGAAGACATATGTATGTATAATATATATATAATAAATTCATAAACACTTAGAGGGTTATAATAACTCACTATATATAAAAGCTCTATGCAATTAGATAATGATGTCTCCTACATATATGACCAGTATGTATTTAATTGATCTTATATTTGTTAAATAATGAATAAGTGTTTTGCAGAGTCCTATATATTAATGGATATCATTTAAGTTCTTTATTGTGGTCCTGAGTCGAGTTAGTCTTGGTTTGGTACTGGAATAATGCTCACAAAATATAATAGAGACAATAATAATTTAACCTTTAACCTATATATTTTAGTTGGCATAAATGATCGGACTAAGAGTTGCTAGTTATCATCTTCAGAGAGGTGCAAGCAATCCTATTTATTCGTAGTCTAAATGATGTCTAATTTCTCTAATTTCTAAGCTGCAATAAAGTATTTATGATCAAAATCTTTATATTTACCTTTCGCTCGGGAACATGTAATGGAATGGGGGAAAAATAGCCAATGACTTTAGTCTATCTTCATTCAGCACCAACGCTCGGATACTCATTTTGCCCTAATTGAAATACGGAGTGGAACAATAAATTTGTCTCCCTAAAGAAAACAACACTACAGCTTTATTTTTAAACTTTTATTGAAGAAAATAAATTTAGGTGACTTGATTATGTATTAGAGCTGACATCTATTCAGCCTCAATCACTGCCTCAATACAGGTCCGGAACTGGGAGCATGCCTTTTCCACAAACACCAGCGGGAGCTCAGCGAATATTCAGCAGATGGCAGCGATCAGGCTGGCTTTGGTGATCATGTTGGTGATCATGTTGGTGATGTTTTCTACATATGACCAAATGAAGTAGTCCAGCAGATTGAGGTCGGGGGAGGACGGGAGGGCAGTGAGCGAAGGGTACAAAGCCAAGCCTGGAGTTTTTGGGATTTGTGGGTCGGCACCGAGTCCCTCTGCCAACCCAGGGTCTGTCAGCAACCACCTGATTGCACTAGGAGATCACCACACTCTTCAGCACGTCCAGGTACACTTTGGTGTTGACTTTCAAGCCGACTTCGAAGATGTGAGGTGGCATTCAGTAGCCATCTTTTAAAACCACACCAAAGACCATAACCATGGCCAGAAACTTTGCTTTCATCACTTTGGACACGTCCCTGTTATTTGTGGCAATTTGTGTCATAACTCAGATTGGTAGAGAGCATGTGTTGTACAGCAGCGCATCTCCGATCTCGCTCATTAAACATTGTGTCACTTTCGAACATGAGAGAAAGCTCCTATTACTCTTGGGGTTTGTACACAACTAGCCAACTAGTAGATGGTCTGCAACAAAAAAGAAAACCGGTTTTCATCAAACGGAAATGGAATCATGTCGTCTTTTCTAGGGCGACAATTTTATCATTCCACCCTGCTTTGATAAGATTCTCTGTCTGACCTTCACTTCAGACCTGACATAGAAGACTTATATCAAATTTATTGCTAAGGATGCTGGAAAAATGGTTCATTCTACTGATTCAAAAAGTATTTCACACCTGAAGCAATCCTCTATCTATATAAGAGTCAAATATGTTCTAAGGTGGAGTACTGGTGTCACATCTGGGGAGGTGCTGCTCAAAGCACCCATTTCTGTCTGAGTACAAAACCGTTTCAGAATACAGTGGGCGATTTCCTATTTTCTTCCCTAAAGTCTCTTCCTCACAAAAGAGATGTTGCTGATCTTTCTCTACTCTGTCACTATTTACGTGCTCGATTGCGTTCCAATCTGTAAATCATTCACAACAAAAACTCGTCTAGCTATAACCACTGTAAATAATTTCACTTTCTTCCTCTGTGTATTCAAAACTAAATAGAACTTCCATGACCAAAGTTTCTTTCCAAGAACTATCCATCTGCAAAACACAATAGCTGGTTGCTTTCAAGAACAATCCTTTTAAATAATGACATTCTTCCCAGTCTCGACCATTGTTACCAATCATCAATCTGTTCCTATCACTATCCACCTTACAGATTCCTTAATCATTATCCTCGAGTGGTATTTGGCCTTGATAACTGATGACGCATTCGTACATAAAAAATATAAAAGAACAGAATATTCTTTAGATCTCTTTTATCTGTGGATATTTTTGTTACCAAAAAAAAAAGTTCTGTTCATGTACAAGAGTATATACGAAGAAAATTGCAGAAACTTGAATTTGTTGACAGTGTTTAGAGAAAATGAACAACAACCGTATCATGAAATACAATCTATAGATGTCTCAAGGAGAGACCTTCAGTGATGCACTGCCCTCATTGCCAATTTCAGATTTCGCATCACATCGGCTCAGATAGCAACCCCAATCTGATTCCAGATGTGCCAGATCGTCTCCTTGAAACCTATCAAGCTATGCATGACAACATTACAAAAAAACCTTCTGATAAGCTTTTTAGCGACACATCAGCAGGTATTCGCACATAAGACTAAGTAAATGAGCGGTCATGAAGAATATGAAAAAATTCAAAGTTAACTTTGAGTTCATCCTTTGCCTCATTTATATATTACTGGTGAGGGGCGCCTAGCCTTGCCCGGTCGTAAAATACACTTAAATATATGCAGATTTGTATTTATGATTGCAGAGCCAATTCTCTATTGAATCTAATATATAGTCGTAATTTCAAAAGTCTTAAAAATTACTTGGGTGCCATCAGCTAGAATCGAAGTCAAAACATTTAGTGCTCCAGCCGCATCTCTTACCTATGTAGCTATAATTTCTTGCTTGAATTTTTTGATGGATTAATAAATATTCTAATTTATTTATATTTTTATTTTCATCATACATTTTTCTTGTTATATATATATATATATATATATATATATATATATATATATATACACACACACACACACACAGGGTGACCCCAAAAAACGGGCCCCAACTCTAATTAGGCCCCGTTTTTTAGTGTTTTGTCCAAATGAAATGAAACTTTGGTCATAACTAGTCTATTATATTTAAGACATCACATCAAAACACTAGAGTCTTTGGCCTTTTTTCTCCGTTCTACAGCATATGTTCTAGATGGCCTCCATTTAACTTTTGTTTTTTTGGGGTCACCCTGTATAATATTAAGATATCCACGTATGCTTCTAAAATAGTAATTTCAAGGTTATGGGGGTTTATGAAGTATAAAAACAATGTTGTTGGTCTTTTATATTTAATGTTTTATTTTTATAGTTCAAGCGGTGCTCCGCTCTTGTTCACAAAAAAGTAGCGAAATAAAAATGAAAAACGTTGAAAAAAACTGGAAATTTGTATTTTGGCCTGCATTAATATATATATATATATATATATATATATATATATAGTCAGCCATATACAGTACTATTTCGCTGTATCACAGCTCATCAAGCTTGACTGTCATTTGGGTGGTTGGTTCAGGCCAGGATCGAAACCCAACCGCCCAAATGACAGTCAAGGCTTCTAACCATTGCGCTATACAGCTGCTGCTAGTGAATTATATATATATATATGAATTTTATATATATATATATATATAATTCATATATATATATATATATATATAGTAATTTATAAAATATATATGGCGCGCCATATATATTTTATAAATTACTAACTAGCTCTACCTACGTATTGAGCACTTTTGAAGTAAATGCTTAAAGTTTACGCATAAATCTATACTTCCGTATATTAACTTTATGTGAGTAAATGAAGTAGTTATATATATATATATATATATATATATATATATATATATATATATATATATATATATGTATGTATGTATATATAATTCACCCCAAACAATGCACATTACCACTGAGACAAAAGGGGCCATGGTGAGTTCGTAGAGATAATGCTTACAAGGACATCTTAAGTGAGGAGTTGTGCAGCAAAAGGTTTGTTTACATTAAATTTAAATTTCTGCATGTTAATACAGTTGGGAACAGGTGAAGAATTTTAAAGAGTAGTAATTCGAGGAATAAAGCTATTAAAGTGAAAGGGTTGAATTTTGCTGATTGTCAAGTCGGTTGGAAGTATTTCCACAGATGGTACATTACAGTATAATCGCGTTGACACACCGGTTCTCGTCAGATCACCGAAGTTAAGCAGCATTGAGCCTGGTTAGTACCAGATGGGTGACCATTTGGGAATTCTAGGTGCTGTATGTGCTCTCCGCTTATCTCGGCATTTGTTTCCAGTCGTCCTGTACATGCACTTCACTTGCTACTGGTATTTAACAATCTCGACTCAGGAGAGGTCTGGTTGCATACCTCCTGCCACAAAAATTTAGCGCACAAGCACCTCTAGGTTAGAAGCCTTGACTGTCATTTGGGAGGTTGGGTTTCGATCCTGGCTTGAACCAACCACCCAAATGAGAGTCAAGGCTACTATCACAGCTTATCAATGCGGCTTGATGAGCTGTGATACAGCGAAATAGTACTGTATATGGCTGACTATATATATATATATATATATATATATATATATATTAATGCAGGTCAAAATACAAATTTCCAGTTTTTTTCAACGTTTTTCGTTTATATTTTGCTACTTTTTTGTGAACAAGAGCGGAGGACCGCTTGAAATATAAAAATAAAATATTCTGCCAAAGACTGAAGGAGCCTGTGTACATCACTGCAATAAGTCAGATTAAAGTACTTGTAAAAACATTGCAGTGATGGGATAGGGATGGAGATTGGTAGATAGTGTGGGACCTATTAGATTAGAGGCTCTTTTTTTTAACCCTGTTCAAAGGAGGGAGGGGTTAGTAGTGGGTGCACTAACTCAGATGTGGCAGCAATACACCATGCGTTGGCGAATAGTGATTTTATAGAGATATAGGATATTGGCAAGTGTGAGAAGTTTTCTAGTTCAATACAGGAAACCCACCTTCCTTACAGCAGCTTTGACAATGTTTTTGAAGTATTTGTTCCAGTTTATGTTGGCCGAGCATGTTACGCCAATGAGTTTGAATGGCAGACTTTCACATGCTGTTAAGCATTTCAATCGGTTGGAATGTTGTTTTTTTTATGATTGTTAAAGAAAAGAAGCTTTGTCGTCGTAGTATTAAATGCTATGATCTATTTATGTCTTTATTCCACTACAAACTAGATATAATATAAACTACTGGTTACATATATTGTTTTATTTTAGCTTACCCATAGATATAACCATGCCATCATTGTTGTTGCCGTGTTGTCATAAAATAAGGTTGCTGATCGTCTGTAGAATACAATCACTGGAACACTGATTGTTTATATAAAACGTTTGGGCAGTTATTGGGTGTGTTTCTAACAATATTTTGTTAAATTTTCGATTTTTGAGCAGTTATCGAGACCTTCTCAGATTACCGTCTCACGGCAGTTATTTTTTTCTTGTTCTAAACACTTGAGACTATGTGTGTTTCAGAATAAATACACACTTTAAAACAAATCAAACACACAAAAACTTGTCCAGAAGAGTAAATTATCTTGCCTTTGGTAATTTTTGTTTGTATTATATTCGTTTGTTTTTTTTTACCACTTTTTCTTTTTGTTTTCTATACTGCAAAATGCCCAAATTTTTATTTTAAAAGACAATCAGAGAAAAACATCAGGGCGATAATTTGTAGAGGGAAAACACAGATAGATAGCCAGATAGCCCGTCTCCCTAAATCAGTTACACTTGGCATGCTGGTCCTTATTAGGGACATCTAGATGCGACTTTTCTGTTTGAAAGTCCCAGCCAGAAATCAGATGGTTTCATCAACATTCACTAGGGTGATTTTTGGCCATTAAACTTTTTCACTCAAATACGATCCTCCTTCTGTAACACTCGGTGTCGCACGGGATCTTAATTTTCAAAGAATATGTCGATTACAGAAAAAATAAATAAATAAATAAAGTAAAATGAAATAATCTGCTAAGTATTGTAATTTCAAATGTTTCGGCTAATTTAAAAACAGCATCAAAGTGAAAATATTTATATTATCTTTTCGAATTTTTTAGACGAAAATTGATAATTCGTATTATTTGGATTGTTTGGACTACTGTTCTCATAATTTCGAATGGAACCCTTTATTTAATCCACAGGAATAGCATGCTTTCTTTTCATTAACCATAACTGGAAGTTTTAAATAATTTGCAAGTTTAGTGTTGCTTGCGTTGAGGATTTAACCTTCAACCTCCAGAAGTGTGTAACTTAAAACAGAATTTTACCAAACATTTTGTCTAATACACAAAGGGCCCTTACAGATGAGTTTGACAAGATATATCAGGGGATATTTATACCGAGAGGATACCAGTGCAATAAGATGAGAGCAGTAGTCCAAATAATTCAAATTATATAAAAATAGTTATGCCCAAGTGAGGTTCAACCTATAACCCCTGTTACTAATTATTGCTTGCTAATTGATTAAATCACCGTTAATTGTCTTAATATCGAATATATCTTCCTCCCCCCCCCTCTCTCTCTCTCTCTCTCTCTCTCTCTCTCTCTCTTTCTTTACTTTATTTTTCCCCCTGCCATCCAAAGGCAACGGAAGAAAGAAGAGACAGAAAGAAAAAAGGACACATCAAGATCTTTCCTTCTTAATAATTTTCCCCGGTGTCCAGGGAATAGTAAAATTACATTTAAATTAAGGAGTAAAATATCCTCACCATTCTTTTATACATGAGTAAAAACAAAAATAATATGTAGAATTAAATATTAAATCCATTGAAAATAAAACAAAATTCTTTATGATATGGATCAATATTTGCCCTATCTGACTGACGAAGGAGATTTTTTTTAACCTAACTTTTATTAATAAAACTATCCTGATAAATGAAATAGGGGAAAATTCGTCTGGACGGATAACATTAATTTTGAACCACTTTTATATCAACTTACAAAGATTAGAATCAATTATTTATGTCTAATCCTCATTACAATTTTGGTCATAATCCATTTCATGATTGTGCAGAAAACGTCCAAAATGTAAGGCTTAAGCTTGAATGGGGTCTTAAGATGAAATTGAAATTCAGAAAATATTGCTTAATTGGTGTCTACTTACAATTGATCAAATTTAAAGTAAATCTGAAATATTCAAATTTTTAAATGGGAACTTGTACCCTTATTATGTCCACTAAAATATATTTAAAATACTCCAAATACACTGAAATTGGGGGGGGGGGTATTTATTAATATATTGAACCTATTGCAAAAAATTCACAAAAATCGGAGGTATCAGAATTTTTATGAATGGCTTCCATCCTCTTTTTATCTCTTCATATAAAAATAAATGAACTAAATTTAGTCCATATTACTCATCTTTATGCTTAGCAACTGTGTTCTAAAATTCATAGCGGATGTTAATTAGTTTAGGAGCGAATTTTATACATACAAATATATAAAAGTAAACTTATAAATAACCTTATATAAATAGAGAGAGATATAAATTGATAAGCATACATACTTTTGTCGGTTATTTACCCAAACGAATGTACCCGCTTTTATATATATATATATATATATATATATATATATATATATATATATATATATATATATATATATATGCATATTTTTTAGCGCTGACGGAAACACATCGACAGAATATCCACAACTGCCGTTTGATCAGTCGACAGAATTTACAGTCAAATGACTCCGAGTAAGTATTTGTTTGTTTTGTTTATTATTTTTTTTAAATAACTATTTTCCTCTTCTATTTACGTTACTTTTCCTTTCTTAAAGGATTATCTCATTAGATTTTCTTAGATTATTTAAGATATTACCCTCCCCCTCCCCCTCCCCCTAGAGGACGACATGCTATAAGGTTGGAAAGTAGGGATAGACGGGCATGTGTACGAGAGATAGTGTGCTTTGGTTACAAAAAATATTCTTGTGCAGCCCCATTGATATTTATTAGTAAGGGCACAGATGATTGGCGATAAACCAGCTTGTTTTTAACAAGGGAAGATAATGCCTTTGAGAACATTAAGTCATAAGGGGGGGGGTGCAGGAGACAGAGAGCCGATATGACTGCATTTTGTAGAGTTCAGAGGTAAATCCTATGTTGAAGATCAAGATCAGATTCTGTTGACTTTATCTTGAGGTTAATTGTAGTTGAATCGAGGTGATAAGCGCTTTACATCGTTCGCAAAGAGTCATGCGTTTTTGGTCAGTTCATCCAAACATCATACAGGAAAAACAAACCTCGATTCAAGATAGCATGCACTCGCCTCCTTTACTTTTAATATAGTAATCAATGTCCCTGCTGGGCGATTTTGCCATACACTGACCAATCAGCTTGCACTGTGCATTGATTCCATCTTCTCTTTTGCGAGGAACTTCTTTAGCCCTTTTAAGAATCACAGTCAGTCAGCTGAGAGAACCCTGGAAGAAACAAGAAAAGATACCCTTCTCTCTCTCTCTCTCTCTCTCTCTCTCTCTCTCTCTCTCTCTATCTCTCTCTCTCTATCTCTCTCTCTCTTTCTCCTGTCCCTGTTCACAGTGTAACGTTACCCAACATGTGGTAGCCTCAGTCGCAAAATAGGCAAAGAATAGGAAAGAACTTCAACTCGCTTTTTCCTGTTGTAACAACATTTATTTCCGTGTACTTTGCTGAATAAAACATGATTCCGAACGTGATCTGACATGCTCTCGAATGTCATCTACATCTCTAACGTGATCGTCCTCTAATGTCCTCTCTCTCTCTCTCTCTCTCTCTCTCTCTCTCTCTCTCTCTCTCTCTCTCCTTTTTATAGTCTTTCTTTTTCCTTAATGTGACGTCATTTTGCACATGGCTCAGTATTTGAATATAGCCGCCAGATACGCTCTGTTACAACAGGATGCTTCAGAATTGACGATTTTCGC
>NC_136512.1:36545827-36578327 GCF_053919585.1 Euprymna scolopes | reverse complement strand
CCATATTTCTTCAAACTGGAACATAATTATCGAAGTATACTTACGCAAATAGATATGAAAAGTCTTTGTTAAAGTTTGTGCCATATTTCCACGGAGTACAGGCGCGAACGCAGACCCCACAATTTTATTATACCATCCCTATTTAAGTTGAAACATACTTATCAAAGTATTTTTATGTACATCTATATCAAAAACCTTTGTAAACGTTTTTTTTTTTGCATTTTTTATTTCCATACTTTGGGGGCCAGGCGCGAACGCAGACCCTATAATTTTTATGAACCACCGTTCTGCCAGATCAAACATGCCCATTCCTGATCCTCAATCTATCATTAAATTTAATCAGTTTTTAAAAATAGTTAAAAACTTTAAGAAAAAACGTTTACAACTGTTTTTGATATAGATGTACATAATACTTTGATAAGTATGTTCAACTTAACTAGGGATGGTATAATAAAATTGTGAGGTCTGCGTTCGCGCCTGGCCTCCATAGAATGGAAATAGGCACAAACTTTAATAAAGACTTTTCATATCTGTGTAAGTATACTTTGATAATTATGTTTCAGTTTGAAATGGTATAATAAAATTATGGGGTGTTCGTTCGCACCTGACCTCCATAGAATGGAAATATGTCACAAAGTTTAACAAGATTTTTGGATATAGATCCACAGAATATTGTGATAAGTGTTTCAGTGTGAACAGGTATGGTATAATAAATTATGGGGTTTATCTATTTTATTTTTACTTTCATCATATTTTGCTTTGGTTTTGATACCCCCAAATTCGAAGCTATCCCTTTACAACCCTTCCTTTTCATAACCTATCATACTTTCATAAATCAGAGTCCATTTTCTGTAGGCTGTTTTTGAACCCAGTCAACGACGGGTACTTTTGCTAGTATATATACAAGGATGTTGATAGTGTTCAATAAAAAAGATATATATATATATATATATATATATATATATATATATATATATATATATATATATATATATATACACACACACACACACATATATGTATATATATTCCCTTAGTCTGTCTCTCTGTTCGTTACACTTTTTGTCTGTAACTATTGGGCAGATCTGGCTAAAATTTTGTGTGGACCTTTGTTAAGATAAGGTGCAGCGAACTAAGTATTATGGTATCCGTTTGATGATCAGTAAGTGATTAATAGGAATTAATATGGATTATTCATCACAATACCACTTTTCTCGGAAACTCCTGGGCCAACATGGCTGAAATAGTATATGGACCTTTGTTATTATAAAGTGCAGCAAATTAAGTATCAGTCATGTTCTGAAAAGCCAAAACAAAAAGCAACAATTTATCGCTACAAAACAACTAAACTAAACACCATGAATAAATATTTGAAGATATAGACAACTTAAAACAAAAACATTTGACAAAATGATTGAACCTGAAAAGGGTTGATATGCCGTGAAACAAAGCAAGCAACCAAACACGAATAATTTTTTTAAGATATAAAGAAATTGAAGTATAAAAGCTTTCAACAAAATGACCGGATTCAGCATTAAATAACCCAAAAAAAGGTTGATATGCCGTAAAACAAAACAAGTAAATCGCCCTCCTTCACTGAAATAATAGTCACAACCATTATTGTAATAATCAGTATTAAACGTTTTAATCAGTTTGAAACATTATACGTTTATAATACTTTCATTAATCCCCCTTTTTTTTAAGTACTTTTTCCGAGATCCCGGGCAACGCAAGATAATGCTGCTGATTCTTATTGACCAGTGTAACTCTTTGTCAAAAATGACGAAGTAAAAAATATTTATTAATTCACCTTTTTTTAGTTGTTGTTTCACAACATTTTGACCAACTATTCCTCTGGCCTTCGTCAGGTTGTAATTGTGACGGGAAAGGAACTCTGAATCTTGTACCTGCATCCTCAGCAATTACTGCCATCCATAGTTGTCGTCTCACCATGTTTTGGCCAGGTAAGCTTCTGGCCGGCTTTGGGTAGGATTGAAACCGCTACCTTCAAATAATTCTCACCTGGAATCGCAGAGATTCAACATCTCTATCGACTGCGCCACGGGCCCTGAAGAGGAATCAAGGTTGGATTTTATGGTCTTATAAATCCATGTTTATTCATTATCTGATCTTCCATGGTCGGGTCCGTACCGAATGGTATATATATTATTTAATTGGAATTCATTATTGAGATGAGTATTATTTATTAATTTATTTATTGCGGACTTGGCCAAAACATGGTGAGATTGCAGCAACTATGGATGGCAGTAATTGCTGAGAATGCAGTTAGGTGAGTCGGAGTTTCTATCCCGTCGCAGTTACCACCTGATGAAGGCCAGAGGAATAGTATTTTGTAGGTTTCCAACTACTTTTTGATTGCATTTGAAACATTGGAGACTAAAGTTAATTTCCTAAAGGAAAAAAATATTATGAAAAATGTTTTCACAGCGAGCTAACCTATTCAGCTAAATTTTGAAGTTAAAAAAAATTTATTGTAAAAATCCTTTAAAAGATAAACATTAGTTTTCTGAGTCTATTTCAAAGATAATTAGTAAAGTAAAGTCCTAAGATATTGAATTTAAAAAAAAACACCTTGTTTGTACAAAAAATAGCTTAATTAGCTCTCAAAAAGTAAGTAATTCTGCCGTTTGCCAAAACGCAACCAATAACGGTTTGTAAACACGATTATACGGTAACCCAAAATTACAGCCAATTGAAACGCTGTTTCAAAATGAAGTCATGATAGTAAAAGGAGGTAGGAGTGTCAGATTTCTTCTTTTTTTTTCAGATGTGCATCCGTACATTCCTATTCTGAACGTTTGTTTCAATTTTTATCATTTTTTAATTTAATTATTTTTTATGTTCCTGTTTCTAAATTTATTTTTTTTGTTTAATTATTGTTCGAGATTATATAAAAATTATGTTATGCCAAAAGTTTCACGTTCATGCGAGCAAGGAAATTATTAAAATCTTGCATGTAAAACTTATGCAAAATCTGTACTTTAAAAAAAAAATGTAGAAATATTTTTGCTATTATAATTTTTTTGTGTGAAAATATTAAATAAGCGATGCTTAATTCAATGGTAATATCGGTAGTTCGAGAAATTCATTTTTCTTCGAGTTATATCGAATTCATTAATATGGATCTTAGGGGCTCTTTGTAATGTTCCTGTAAAAAAATTAAATAATTTTTTAAAAATTGTTATAATTTGCGATGCTTTATTTTCATAAAAAAAAAAGCAAAATTAAATTCTTTCATTTTTTTACTACAGAAAAACATAACTTTAATAAAGGTATTTCTTGTTTAAGCAAAATAATACATTTTCACTAAGATTTAAATAAAAATAATGGGTTCATTATATTCTGTGATCATTATTTTATAAGTACTGAAAATCTCATTAAAATTGGTTCATTTCTGATGTTTGGTGAATTTTTAAGTAAAGTGAGAGGTCAAAATGTTTATACATTTTGCGCATCGGCATTCATTTTGCCCGTACTTAGTGTTAGTAATTAAATTTTTTATGTATAAATTATCATTTCCAATGACCTAAAGAAAGAAACACTCAGCCTTTACTTTTAATATAATTTAGAGTGAAGGATTTCTTTTTGATATGCCCTGGAAAGGAATATATTTGCTTGAAGTAGCTGAGTGATCTTGACTGCTGGTTAAGTAATACAATCTAATAAATTGCCTTAATGAACAGTTGTCCATAGTCATAGCTGGTAAGACGGTTAAGTTTAAGCTTTCGACTACCATACCCGTTCATATTTATGGCTTACACCAACCAATCATATTCTTATGTGGAGGAACTCGGATGTATTGATATTCACTCCATTACTTTTTGAATTCATTTCAAACGGCAAAGATTGTCTGACTTGCTATTTGCTTCCTTGCTTCCCCTCACCACTTGAAATGATTCTCTCCAGCGTTTAGAAAAAAGTCATTTTTTTTATCTCTTACATTAGGTGTGACGGGACGGATTTATATTTATATACACATAAATACACATTGGTCTTTATTATAGAGTGGAGGATAATGAACCTTATTAAATTTGTATCTTATGCCTGTTGAGAATTGCAAGATACAATTTGGAAAATGCAGACCGGGGGGGGGGGGCGAAATTAGTGGATGGGGTAAGAAAAATAACTAATTCAGAATTTGAAAGACATATCCTATCAGGTCGGAAGCTATAGATGTTTTGATAAATAAGATAGTGGTGAAACTTGAAAACGCCTACAAAAA
Organism: Euprymna scolopes; assembly: GCF_053919585.1. NCBI lineage: Eukaryota > Metazoa > Mollusca > Cephalopoda > Sepiida > Sepiolidae > Euprymna > Euprymna scolopes. Next base: position 36,574,084 of record NC_136512.1, on the reverse strand, counting down.
AAAATAAATAAATAAAATTCCGACTCTCGGTATAGTGAAGCACATCTCCAAAACACATGACATAAACGATGCCAACTCAATCTTTTCTCTTTTGCTCTCACTAACAACTCGACGTGGACTTAACTCATCAACTCCAGAACCACTACCAATAATTTCCCACATTCTTTATCTGTGCCTAAACCTAAATGTAGATTCCATGAGCAGAGCTTCTTTCTTAGAACTGCACGCCTGTGGAACTCTTTTCCGTTGGCCTGCTTCCTAGCAGACTACAATCTGATTGTCTTCAAGTCCAATGTAAACAAGTTCTTGATGAACCGTAATCCAACTTATAAAAATCCCACTACTTATGTTAAAAACGTTATAATCACATTGAGTTATTGCATACCCGTTAACCTTTATCCACGAGTGGCCTCCGGGCCTTGATAAGTGGTGATTCTTGTGTAAAAAAAAAAAAAATTATCATCTCACTCAGGAGGAAAGTTTTTATTCTGTTTATCTCAACGTGAATTCGCCCATGCAAAACAATTCTTATTTGAATTAACTTTTATTTTCTCTTATTCATGCCAAACGAGGCTTATTTCTACTTGAAGCGACTACAATATGTGATCATGATTACAGGGGCACTAATGTACGGAGTTGAGCAGTAAGATTGCATTACATTTAAATTTATGTGTGTTAGTACAGTCAGGGAAGCAGAAAAGGGTGAAGAAATCCTGAAGTCTAGCAGTCCGAGTAAAGAAACTATTAAAATAGAAAGCTCTCTTGCACCTAGGGACCTCTACAGTGAAGGATTGGGTTTTTGCTGTTTGTTATTTACCTTAAGGGAGTTCAAGTACTATGAGGTCATCAGAGCACATTCCAAAAGTCATTAAAGTACTTTTAAAACAAGCACAGGGATGCAACATTGTGGCGATGTGACAGGGGTTGGAGTTTGGTTGAAAGTGTGGAATTTATTAGATCGGAAGCTCATTATTAGACCCTGTCTCAGAGGGAAAGACCAGTGGTACATGCCCCAGCCCAAATGTAGCAACGCATTCCCTGCATGAGCAAATTGTGGCCTTTTTAGAGATACAGGATACTGTTGGGCGTGAACTTTTGTTACCGTACAAAAATAACAAGATGCTATTTTGTAAGCGGAACGTTCAGGGTTCCATTTTACCGTTTGCCCAAGGATAAAAAATTCCTATTCTTTTTTTTATACCTCAATAAGGATTCGCCCGTGCAAAACAATTCTCGTTTGGATAAGTGAAATAACAAAATTCTAACTAGTAAGTGGGACGTTCTGGATTCGACCTCTGATTAGATTATATCACACGATGTGATCCTCACTCTTACTATTCATGGATCTGCATGATGGACTCTACAATCTAGTTTCAATTTCTTGCTCATTCTTACTACGCTATTCCTAATATTCCGTGTGCTGTTTCTTATTTCATTTTTCTAAGACACACACACATTAGAATTTATAAATTCATTTGCGTGGAAATTACCGCATTCGCCCACACTAAACCTCTTGGGTCAAAAAGCAGGACATAACTGAAAGCAGTTTTTTTTGTTTTTGTTTTTTTTTTTTTTTGTTTTTTTTTTTGTTAAAAATATGATTTTTGATCAAACAGGGCTCGATTTAAAAAAACTTATTTTTGCAAGCCTCTGAGAGCCGCTAAAGAAATATAAAAGACACAGAGAACTTATCTCGTCAAAGAGAGAGAGAGGGGATAACCTACACCAACAGCAACGCTCACCGAGTGAAATTCAGTAGCTGAAATGACAGCACATCAAAGAACATTGCTTGACCCTCTAACCCTCTCTTTCTCTCACTTCGCCACAACACATAGTTGGACTTTTTCTCTCACGCTCTCAAGTCTTCACCTTCTTCCTCCCTTCCTTCTTTCATATTGACTGCCACGTTGGCGCACACTAAAAAGTAATTTCTTTTCTTTTAACGAAAATAAACAAAAGTTTATTTTACATTATTTGCCAGTGTATTTTTATTTATTTATTTATTTATATTTTTTTATTTCTTTTTATTCATTTATTTTAGAGGATTTATGCAAGTCCCCAACACTCCTCAAACGACTTTGAGGGTTAATTTTAATGAAGAGATAAACTTACTCGAAGAATTTGTTCGCTATATGTACTCATTAGGAACTGCTATTATATATATATAATGTAATAGCAGGAAGAGCCGACGTTGCCCAGGATTGAATGATGATCAATGAATATTTCACAGTCCCATATTTTTATTGTCATCGAAATCAGTGAAATCGACCATTTTTCAATCAAATCGATTGATTTACCTGCTCTAGTTGAGGACCCATCGCAGTACACCGGGAGGAAGCTTCACATGCCTCCCCACAGTGACTTAATCCACGATACATTGTAGTCTACATTGCACTGTCAAGAACCTACTGTTGATTTTATAAAATTATTTTTTTTATATATATATTGGCATGAATTATTAAAGTTTAAAATGCAAAAGTCAAGTATCATGCTTCAATTGTACTTTAAACAGAAACATTAATATCGAACACGTCATATCAAAGAACCTACTGTTGATTTTATATGCCTGGCCTTACTGCTTATACGGTGATAATGGTTTGAATTTAAGTTTAAAATTAAATAGTCAAGTATTATGGTGCAATTGTGCTTTAAACAAAAACATTCACTTCAAATGCACCCCTGTCATATCAAAGAATCGACTGTTGATTTTATATGTCGGGCCTTTCAGCTTGTGTGGTAATAAAACTTCTTAAATGCACTTGTGATGTTAGGCTGTATAAAATGTTAACTTTGGTCAAAATCGTCTGTTCCTTCTTTCATCGAATTATTTTGATGCTTATAAAAGACATTCCGATACAAAACCTATCTAAGAACACTGCCAGCCACATAAAGTACCTTTGTGTAAAATTTCATGAAAAAATATTTTTTAATCAGCCCAGTCGTTTTTGAGTTCAAAGGGAACTCATTCACACACACACACATACAAAGTTCCTTTTATATTATATTAAATAATATATATACTGTAAAGCATACTTCACCACATGATTGAGAACAGAATTTCTATCCAGAGAATGGTGGTTTCATTGTGTTAACATATGTATGGATAAGATATAGTGAAGCACTTGCTAAAAGATTCTTCAATGTCATATCTTTTTGCAGGGAGATCTCACTGCTCTCTCAGATATCTGATATTGACCGAACTCAACGTTGCTTAATTTCCTTGATCTATCAACAAACAGATAGACTTACTCTATTATTTATGTTGTGTGTTGTTTTTTTTTTTTTTAATTGTTAAACAGTACTTCCCACCTCTTTAGTTTTAGGAGATTCGGAACACCTACATTTGATAAAGAGTTCTTACTTCGAAATATATTATGGATTGTGTAATGCACTGCAATTATTTTATTATTTACACTCGGTGTGCTGCTTTCTTCTTGTTAAGCAATGCCCCCATTTCTTTAGTTTTAGGAAATTTTTAACAATTGGCAATTGATAAAGAGTTCTTATATCAAAATAGTGTGTACTGTATTGCTATCATTCTATTATTGAAGCTCCGGTTGTTGTTTTCTTATATAATCAAATTATATAATCCATAGATTCCAGTTTTTGGAAAGATCAAAAGCGGACGCCGTTTTGCAACCTGCGGACCTCTTTAACCTATTTCTTGGATATACGCAGTACAGTATCGCAGTCATTGATGGAAGTTTTGGCCATGCATGCAAATGACGAGGAAGAACGAAAAATACTTACTCATCTTTCAAAGGTAATAAAAACATAATAAAATCACACACTTTGTATAGTAATTGAGATGATCTGGAAATAGTTATATTTGTTTGAATAGTTGAGTGGTTTTGCCTACAGTAATCAAGTAATACAATCTAGTACGACGCCTTAATGAAAGGTTGTTTTTAGTTATACCTGATAATATACTCAAGCTTTAGGCTTTGGGTGTAACCTTGAACGTCTATTCTAGCCTGACATATCCGTCGGTATTTATAGCTTACACCAACCAATCATATTCTTATGAAGAACCCGGATGTATTGATTATTATTACATCAATATATATCCAAAATATAGAATTATGGTAGCTGGATTTTGAAATTTGAACTTGGATAGAATTTCAGCTAACAAACTAAATTTGGATTCTGACTAGCCAGTTTTCATTTGTTATTTTTGTACTGTGTTTTTGTAACAAAATAAATTCATTGTGTCAGGTTTTCAAAGTCAGAACCAAAGAGCAAAGGTTGTTTATAGTCGTACCTGGCAATATGTTCAAGCTTTAGGCTTTTGACATGTCTTTAAACATCACTTCTAGGCTATATATCTGTCCGTATTTATGGCTTACACGAGCCAATTATATTTTTTGTGAGGAGGAGCCCGGATGTAACCATATTCATTACATCAGTAATAATTTAAAGTAAGATTGGAGTACACAAAGTTCTTCATGAGTCAAATTAAGAATAAAATTTAAGTATTGGTTTGCCATTCAAGACAAAAAAGAACACTAAGCTCAGATAATGCACTTAGATTAGTCAAGCCTAAAAGTATCGTTACCTACACCAAGAAAGTTATGTTCTAAGTTGAGTTGTTTTCTATGTTTGTGTACAGCTTAGCGTTTACATTTTTTTCATCAATCGTCACCAAACTTAGTCAAAATATCGGCCATGGTGGAACTTGAAACAGTTTCAATTTTGAGATATCTCGATCAAATATCAAAGAACAAGCTTGCGATAAACTGAAGATCGCACTTTTGGTGATAACGTCGTTTGTATTCATCGTAGATACTAAAAAATAATAACAATGATTTATGTATGGAAAATTAAATTACTGATGTAATTCTATCATTTTATATCTAAATAAATAGCGTGTGTGAACTCTCGTGAGGAATATTTATTTTTACTACTATATATATATATATATATATATATATATATATATATATATATATATTAGTATTTATAAATATATACGTATATATATATATATATATATATATATATATATATATATATATATATATATATATATATATATAATTTATATATACAGTAGAACCCCCGGGGTGCGGCATTAAAAATTAGTAACAAAATGCAGTACAGCATATAAGACACATGTATATACGAGGAGCGTGCAATAAGTAATGAACCTGACCCACTTCCCATAGCAGTAGAGCAACAAAACTTGGCACAGTTATTAGTCTTTCTCTACATAGAAACCATCAAGAGTTATGCATTTCTCTCATCGTTTGATGCAGCTCTGAAGACCGTTTTTGGAGAACACCCCAGGTTGGTCCTCCAACCACGACGTGACTTCAGAAATAAAGGCTACATCATCTGGGAAATGCTTTCCTTTCAAAAACAACTTCATGGCTGGGAAGAGGTGAAAGTCAGAGGGTGCAAGGTCAGGAAAGTAGGGAGGATGAGGAAGGATTTCATAACCACACGCCCGTGCTCTGATCTTGTGGACCAGAGTGTTGTCCTGCAGGAGGAGGGTACATTTGTTGATCTTGCCCCGCCTCTTTATTTTGATAGCTTCCCTTAATTTCCTCAAAAGTGAAGCATAATAGACTCCTGTAATTGTGCTACCCTTTGCCAGGAAATCTGTCATCACTACTCCGTCCTGGTCTTAGAAGACTGTGAGCATGACGTTGCCAGCAGAGGGCTGCACCCTTGCCTTTTTTGGAGGTGGTGAGTCCAAGTGCTTCCACTGCATTGACTGGGTTTTAGTCTCTAGATAATAGTGATGGACCCAGGTTTCATCCTGTGTAATCAGTCTCTTGAAAAACTTTGACTCATCTTCTTGGCACATCTTCAAATTCATCCTCGAGCACTCGACACGTTCTCGCTTCTAGAATGGTGTGAGCAACCTGGGAATCCATCTGGCAGACACCTTATGCATATGCAAATGGTCATGAATGATAGTTTCCACAGACCCTGTACTAATCTTAACATCTTGGGCTATTTGGTGAATAGTAATGCGCTGATCTTCCAAAATGGCAGCCTCAACTTGACGGACAGATGCCTCATCAATGGCAGAAGGGGGGCGACCAGGTCTGGGAGCTGTTTCCACAGACTTCCGGCCATGTTTGAATTCACGATGCCAGCATTTTACAAGGTCATATGATGGGGCATTGTCACCATAAGTTTCTTTCATTTCATCAAAAGTCTCCTGTGGTGTGCGTCCTTTCAAATACAAAAACCGGATCACTGCTCGACATTCAACAGGCTCCATTTCACACCTGACTCAGTTCAAACACCTGTAAAACAGAAACCACAATTAGTTCAGAGCTGTAATTTGCCACATAACCCGTAGAGATATAAATCATTACACATGCAAAATTTCAGCTAGATCAGACAACTGGAAGTGGGTCAGGGGTATTACTTATTGCACGCCCCTCATAATCAAATAACATAATAAATAACACCGAAAGGCAGAGCAAATACCATAACCAGGGGACGGAAAACATTGTATTCCACATCGTAACCTGAAAAAAACGTATCATAGGGTCACTGTACCCCGGGGTTCTACTGTATATATCTATCTATATATCTATAAAAATGAAAATGTCTGTGTGTGTGTGTGTGTGTGTGTGTGTGTGTGTGTACATTTCCCTACCAAAAAACTCTGTTCATTTTCGGTCTACAGACTCGAAATTTGATATACGGGGTATTGAGATTTGGGAACATCTTTTTAATCAGGTTTCGGCCAGAAATTTGGCTGTTAAGGGGTCAAAGTTCAACGATTCGACCCTTTAGAACTCTACCAAACTCCTCCGCCAATTTTGGGTCTAAACACTTGAAATTTTAAATATAGGTTACTTGGATATAGATCTAACTTTATAATTTGATTTGAGCTCAAAACAATTAATGTTAAGGGGTCATAATAGGGATCAAACTTTAAAAAATTTGACCTCTGAGGTCTCTACAAAATTACTCAGCCAATTTTTGGTCTAAACATTTTAAATTTTGCATAAAGTGTAATCAGACATAGGGCAAGCTTTTTAATCGATTTGGGGCCGAAAATTTGGCTGTCAAATAGTCAAAGTCCAAAAGATTTTACCTTTGCGATCTCTAGCAAACTATTCAGTCAATCTTTGGTCTAAACATTTTAAATTTTACATAAAGGGTATTCAGACATGCAGCAAGTTTTTTAATCAATTGTGAGCGCAAATTTGGCTGCCAAGAGGTTGGAGTTGAAAGAGTTGACCTTTGCAGGCTCTACCAAATTCCTCTGCCAATTTTGGGTCTAAACACTTGAAATTTTAGATATAGGTTACTTGGACATTAGTCAAACATTTTAATTTAATTTGAGCCCAAAACAATAAATGTTAAGGGATCAAAATTGGGGTCAAAGTAAAAAAAAAAATTTGACGTCTGCGGTCCCTACCAACTTTTCTCTATGGTAATTAAGGAAGCCTATTATATAGAAAGGCATTACGGTACATATGCAGACTTTTTGATATATACATATGCACATAAAGTTATGAACATTACATAGGGCCACAGCCGGGTGGAACTGCTAGTATATATACATACATATATATATATATATATATATATATATATATATATATATATATATATATATATATATATATAGATAGATATAGATATAGATATATATATATCAGTGTACACTCTCTGTACACTATCTATATACTAGGGGCGTTCCAAAAGTAATGCCTCCTATTTTGCTCAAATGGATCAAAGGGGATTGCAAATTATATTGTTATGATGACTAAACTTATGCATTCATGACCTGAAAGTTTTATCTCTGTGTTGCAGATATCGACAGTATGAGACTCTGTCATGGACGAGCGTCAGAAGCAGAGGTGCGTCATTGAATTCCTAGCAAAACTGCATTGCAAATGGCGGTGAATAGGTAGAAAAATAAATCCATGATCCATCCAGCATGACCGTAGCCAAGATTGAACTCCCTACACGAGTTTGTAGTGTAATTCAAATCTGGTCCGTATTGGTAACACTTGATGCTTGGCCAGGGCTATCAAGGGTATTTTTTTGTTGTGATGCCATTACTAGATGGGGTGCCTACCATGTCTTAAGAGAGTCCCATCTACCCTCAAGAGAAGGATAGACCGCACCAGTTTCTCAACCTGATATTTTACTTTAATTCTGGATCATAAAAGATGCTAGCAATGGTATCATTCCTGTCTTCATAGTTCTTCAACTTTTTGAGTCAAAATAAAAAGGAGGCTTTACTTTTATAATAATCCTCGTCTACATATTTACTTAATAATAAATATGAAGGAATTTCAGCGTGGGACATTTCAGTCTTCTAGGATAGGCATTTAAAGTGCGTCACAGGTATCATCCGGAAGAACTCTCCTTCTACTTCACCATTGTGGGGGTCGTCAAGCCTTTTTAGGAACTAACTTCCTCCACAAATAAATAAAATTAAAAAGAAGGAGACTTACATGCAAAACAAACGGAGGTTTATTCACAGAAACCATCCATTAACAAATAAAATATAATTCTCTTTATAATGAGTTCAGAAATCCTTTTTAAGTGTTCGTATAAAAAAAGGAGAATGTCTTTTTTTGTTGAACTGTTCATATGTTAAAACATGTTAAGAGAGGCAATAGGTAATGTTCGCCTGTGAAATTGTATGAAGCGTGCGGAGCGGTGAAATGGAAGAGTGATAGTAACACGCGTGGAACGTCCGAATGAGAATGCAGTTGAGAGAGAGATTTGATGTTTGTATGTGCTTAAATACTATTTGGACCGGCGCCCAGCGAGCTTAAGAAGAAAAGTTTAGAAAAATGTCCTTGGAGAAATCCCATTGGACGGAAACATCACGTGGGGTGCTCTGTACTACGTCCACTCGTTTTGAGTCGATTTAATATATAAGGCCACGCCGGAATTTGCGTGGGAGTTATTTTTTATTTTTCATGCGCCAACATAATCATAATCATACTGCGCACCTAAATTGTATTTATTTTTATAACAATTTTTAATCTGAATCTTAACCGTGTCAACTAGCACACCATCGACCTATTATTTTGACATAAACTCTTTACTTTTGGAGTCTGAAACAATTTTCATTGGTTGAAAATACTTTAGGTTAACACGTTCCTCTGAAAACTTACTTGCTTTTGGGAGTGACAAAGAGAGCGAATCCAAAAGAAGCAAAGAAAGAGAGAGAGCTATTTACTTTTCAGTGTTCGTTCACATCACTTCGTAATTTCTCACCACAATATCTTATTTCGCTTACATTTAAGCCAAGCTATTATTATACCAGGCTTGTTTAAGTTTGTAACGATTCCTGATGGGTTGGAAAGATGGTAGATGTATAATTATTGGGTTAGTGACGTTTCTGAATTTTTTAAATGAGGATTGGTTATTCGTATTATTTGGATTTATCGGACCACTTTCATCTTGAGTGTGATTTTCACAACGTTTCGGTCGATGTAATCTCCGACCTTCTTTAGGTGTATCTTGTGGAATGTTTCTGTCAAACTCGGAATTTGGACGGAATTTCGAGCAGAACCCTTTATTTCACGAGGGTAGTATGCTCTTGTTCCGTCAGCCATGACTGGATAGAGGTCCCAAGTAAATCACTAAATCGCTCACACTGAAGATTGAACCTCCAACCTTGAGGAGAATATCACTTTTTACAATTGATTTTTCCTAAGTATACTAACCACTGCGCCATGTGTCCTTGCAAACAATTTTGGTATTAATTTTAGGAGCCTTAAACCTATATTATTTCTATTTGTAAATATCATTATTTAATATTATACTAGCCTGGGTGCCCATCGTTGCCCAGGTGTTTGGAGGTGTGCGTTGAGCAAAAAAAAAAAAAAGTTGTAGTAGGCGGGCAGGCTCGAACCCGTGACGCGAAGGTGGAAAAGCAAGTGGACGTGTGTGTAAGGGTGTTGGTTGAGCAAAAAAAAAAAAGGAAAATTGTGAGCGTAAAAAAAAAAGAAAGAGAGTAGTAAACAGGCTCAAACCCGTAACGCGCCAGATGAAAAAGAGGTGAAAAAAAAAACGTTCTTATCGATGAGCCTACCATGATTGTAACGTCATGAGCAGTCGAAATAATGCCTGTTATGTGACGTCGTTTACGCGAGCTTTGAATGACTTGCAAAAAATGTCTCCCTGTAGAAAACTGCCCAATTGAGAGTGAAGGAATTAATGTTTTGGGCCAATTTTTCGATATTTGTCGTTCGAAGGGTCAAGCTTCAAAAGGACACTGATCTCGTGAAAATCCGTCTCCTCTGTCGAGAGTTATAGGCAGACATACATACATACATACATACATACATACATTTAAACAGACAGGTGAGATTTATATTATAGAAGATTATTACTATACAGTGTAGCCACAAAGTCACGCACCAATGAACTTTGAATTTGAATAAATGTTACCACTATAACTTTTTTAATTTAGTAAAATTGAGATAAAATTATTTAACATTGGTGCGTGACTTTGTGACCACCCTGTATATTAACGTGTATCTATCTATATATATATATTAATGTTTATACTTGTATTTATTGTTTATAATTAATGGTTCCCAGTAATCCGATGAATCCAAATAATACGAATATTGGGTTAGTGTTTGTTGATGATTTATCATTAGGGTGGAAGCGAATGGTATGGCAAAACGGTTAATCTGGAACCAAGAAGGCCGGAAAATTTGTGTTTGACCTGTACTTGATACTCCCGTGCATCATCAGAGCTCAGCACATCCCTGATGTGAATCCTATCTATTTTCTTTTCAGGATGCCAATGCTTACCAAACCTGGAGAATATGTTGCGGACTAAATTTTGTGGAAATCTTAGAAGAATTCCCTTCGCTTCAGTTTTCCACGGCGTTCGTACTAACCCAGCTTCCTGTCCTGCTGCACCGTTTCTACAGCATCAGTTCGTCGCAGTCTCATGTTCCAAACGAGATTCACATCACGGTTGCTGTCCTCAAGTATGAAACACTCAGTAAGAAATTCTGTTTGTCTTCAATCGCCAACATTTTAATAAATTCTCTTCAATTTGAAAACTTACTCTCAATGCAGTTTTAAAAGAAAGAAATTTAAGAGGGTGATAGAGTTTGTTTGAAGCATAATCTATATATCCATAAAGTTGAGATTTTCTTTTCTTTTTTTTTATCGTTCTGAAATCGATATTAAAAGCCTACTTTTTCTATTTAGAAATTATTAAAACAAACTTCTTAATATATTCAGTCATGGATATGCAAGCGACTACACCAATGTTAACTAATTTGCACATTTCTTTCAAAAAGATTGTAAATTATTTATTCATTTTTATGGCTTCTTAATAGATGATTGGTTTCATTTCACTATTACATTGAATTTTATTTATACATAGTTTCTACATTCTGCATAATTGCATAGAATTTAAGATAAAAACGTTCTAGCATACGGATATATATATATATATATATATATATATATATATATATATATATATATATATATACAGTGATGATCATATTTATTGGCACGGTAAAATAAAAGTTAAATTTTGTCTAATAAATTCTAAAAAAGGGATTAAATTAAAGAAAATAACAAAGTATATTATGTATTTTTAACTGGCCTTTCCGATGCAGCAATCGGATTTTAGAAAAAATAAATAACAAAGGAACAACAAACATAATTGCAAAAAACCCTTGTTCAAAATTATTGGCACGGCTTTGTTTTTCTTTTAGTATCAGTATAATATCAATCAATTTCCGGTTTACGTGCTTTCTGAACTTTTTTATAGCCATATTATGCTTGTTTAACGCTAATTCAGTGAATAATTTTTTTCAGATAATTTTTAGATAGCGATTTATTTAAACTATTATAAGTGACTAAATTATAATTTTCAATCGCCATGGTTAAAACTAAGGAACACAGCGAAGACGTTAGGAAGCTTGTTGTAGCATGCCATACCAATGGGGAGGACTATGATAAGATTTCAAAGAAGCTAAACCTTCCCAAATCCACTGTTAGAGCCATAATAAACAAGTTCAAATCGCAAGGCCACGTTATGAGTTTAGAGGGTAGAGGGAGAAAAAGGATTCTTTCCCCAAGAGATGAACGGAAAATTGTTCGACAAGTAAAACAAAACCCAAGGATCTCTGTTGGGGAGATTGTTGATGAACAGAGCACCTCTGGAGTGAATGTATCTCGACATACAGTTGGTAGAGTTTTGAAGAGAGCTGGTTTAAAAGCATGTCGTCCGAGAAAGACTCCCTTATTGAAGCCTATGCACCTGAAAGCAAGGCTAGTCTTTGCAAAACGTCATATTGATAAAGATGTTGCATTCTGGAAACGTGTTCTATGGACTGACGAAACGAAAATAGAGTTATTTGGCCATAATAAAGTGTCTTATATTTACAGAAAATCTGGCGAAGCTTTCCTGCCTAAGAACACCATACCCACAGTGAAGCACGGTGGAGGCAGTTTGATGTTTTGGGGATCTTTTGCTGCCTCTGGACCAGGGCGACTTGTTAAGGTCACAGGTAGCATAAAAAAGGAAGATTATGTTAAAATATTGGATGAAAACCTGAAAGACTCTGCTAAAGAGCTCTCACTTGGTCGTCGTTGGTGGTTCATGCAAGATAATGACCCAAAGCATTCGGCTAAACTGACTAAGAAATGGCTTGAGGACAATCATATTAATGTTTTGGAGTGGCCATCACAAAGCCCAGACCTTAATCCAATTGAAAATTTATGGAGAACATTAAAATTGAGGGTAATGCAAAGGAAGCCTAAGAATCTTATTCAATTGGAGGATTATTGTCAGGAAGAGTGGGCTAAAATTACTACTGAAGAGTGCAACAACTTGGTTGTAAACTATGAAAAGCGACTGAGGAAGGTAATCAAGGCCAAAGGCTATACAATTGATTATTAAATAAATCGTGCCAATAATTTTGAACAAGGGTTTTTTGCAATTATGTTTGTTGTTCCTTTGTTATTTATTTTTTCTAAAATCCGATTGCTGCATCGGAAAGGCCAGTTAAAAATACATAATATACTTTGTTATTTTCTTTAATTTAATCCCTTTTTTAGAATTTATTAGACAAAATTTAACTTTTATTTTACCGTGCCAATAAATATGATCATCACTGTATATATATGTATATATATATATATATATATATATATATATATATATATATATATATATATATATATATATATATGAAAGTGACTTGTCAGTATGTGTGAAAAACCTCTACAAAACTCCTCTCTGAATATTTGGTATACAGAATTTAAATTTGATATAAGAGGATATTTGAACATATAACACACTTTCGATTTGGTTTATAACCAGCAAAATTGCTGTTAATAGATTAAAGTTGAAAACAAAACAGTGGACCTTGGCAGGAGTGAATTGACTAACTTCTGCTTATGCATATATATTTTTAGCTTGAAGTCACTTTTTTTTCCATCTTGCAAAAGCTCAGATGGTAATGATGAAAGCTGAAGTACTAAATAACACTAATCAGCAGCTGCTGTGCGGGTAGTGAATTAATAATGTTTTGACATCGTCCAAATACCTAAGCTCGATTTGTTTACACAAAGAGCATCAATTATTCTCAGTTGTAACTGCTAGACCATCACCGCTACTTTCACCTGACGGGATCTCACCACCTGTCAGCTCTAACAGATCGCTCTTCTCATCTCTTGCTTCGAATGGCCCATTTCTGATCGACTCATCTCAAGTTGCGATATTTATATCGTGTGCACGGTTTCGACACGTGATACACGACTCTTCTCATGAGGCTTCCACTGATGCTATGAATACTTTCTTGTTTTCTTGCAGAGTAGTTTCATCTCCAGATTCATCCACGGTCGATGCCTGTGGTGTGGAACTGTTAGTGACGGCTTCATCAACACTATGCACGCTTGTTGCTACCTTGAGTGGGGACGGTTCCTCCACATCGATATTCTTGCATGACTGAGGCAGGTTGAGTACCTCATCCTCCTCCAATTTCTCACTCGTCTCTTTGCATTTCCCACTCATATCCACAGTCAACAAGCGTGCTGTGAAATGTTTAGACTATCGGCCACTTTGGGTACAGTCTACTACTACTACACTACATGAGGCGTCTGCCTCTGTTTTGGCATCTATGCCAGACCAGGATGGGCAAACTATCTCATCCGTTTTTACCCTACGCTTGATATTACGCTCCACTTTTTTGATCGTCTTCGTCAATCATGCAGTTCTTAAAAAGATAGTCTGCTATCATCATCATATCTTATCGCAAAAGAAATTAACCCATCGCATGGCAGTGCTGTTTGCCTCCTTAAGGTCTTGGTTTGAGCAATGAGGACCCAATCAGCAGTTTTCCCTAAGGTGGTGCATCGTTTGTACCTCTCCACATGGACATAAAGGTGAGGGGTCTGGGCCCCACTTGTGGAGGTTGTCTTTTGTTTTGCCTTCTTTGGCTCTAGTTCTATTTAGAGCCATCCAGTTTTTTCTAACAAGGTTTGAACCCTGGGGGAATGTTTATTTTGGGTCTGGTAGGGCTTCATTTTTATTCCTGCTGTTATAGTCTCGCCATCGTTCCATCCTATAGGAGGCAGCTTGCCTGGGATCGATTTCCTCTATATTGATGAAGCTACTGCAAGATTTTAGTCTTTGCCTCACTGATTGGTGGCCAACAGTGAGTGCCTGTGGTCGTTAAGCTGTTTGTACCATTCTATTCTGGTGAGGACATCTTGCCTGATATGTGGTGGTGGAATACCAGTTAGGCAGTATGGAGCTGGCAAGGGAGTTGGCCTTAGGGCACCAGTTATGGTCCGGAATGCCTTGTTCAGCTCTACATCAATTTTATGGGCATTGCATAATCTTGCCCATACTGAGGCATAATACTCCGCTGTGGAATGGCACAGTGCGAGAGCTGTTTGCCTGTGTTTTGGGGTTGGTAACCCAATTGCTGGTGACAAGCTTACTGAGAAGGTTGTTTCGTGATGACAGCTTGCCTTTCAATTTGGTAATGTGTTTTCTAAAAGAGAGTGTTCTGTCCAGAGTTACCCCCAGGTAGACTGGGAAAGGTTCATGTGTAAGCATGTTGTCATTTCACATGACTCTTAATCTCCAATTTGCTTGGTGATTATTAAGATGAAAGACGCAAACTTGGGTCTTGTTGGGTTTGCATTTAAGTACCACTTTTTGTAGTACCTAGAGAGAGTGGCTAGGGCATCAGAGAGTCTTTCTTCTATGATGTCAAAACTATTTGTCTGGGTGGCGATGCATAGGTCATCGGCATATATATATCTTTGTATATTTGGGTATAAACCATCTACTTTTTTTTCCATCCATCTCAACATGGAAACGCCGATTACTAAGTAGACATTCAATTATGCTCACCAATACTGAGTTTTGTATCATTTGGGCTACTTTTAGTATGAGTGCCCTATGGTTGACAGTGTCATAGGCTGCTGTAAGGTCTACAAACACAGTGCCTGTTATTTTTTTGGCCTCAAATCCATCCTCAACGAATTGAGTCAGGTTTAAAATCTGGCTACAATATGACCGACCTGGTCTAAAGCCAGCTTGGTCAGCTGAGAGTTGTTCTTCCGTTTCCGTTATTCTGGCAAGTATCATGCCCTCATATAGTTTATAGAGAATGCACAGTAGGGAGATAGGTTGGTAGCTCTTAGGTGATGTGGGGTCTTTTCCAGGTTTTAGAATGGCTACTACTCTTACCTTTTTCCAGATTTTAGGGAGTTTGAGGGATGACGCGCAGTTATTTATTAGGGCCAGTAACCACTTTCTTACAGTTGTTCCAATGCGTTACCATCTCTGTGGTTATTCCATCAAGGCCTGATGCCTTTCCATTTTTTAGTTGAGATATTGCTGTGATTATTTCGGCTTCTGAGAATGGTTCTAGATGGGCATTGCTGTTTTGTATGACGTGGCTAAGTTCGGCTTTCATTTACTTTTTCTGTCCTCTTTCTTTTTGTTGCGGTTTGCCATTCAGTAGCAGCTGATAGGCTACTTGGTTGGGTGTCACGGCTGCAATTTGAGACTGAGGAGCTTTTTCTGAGTTTAACTTTTTTATTGTCATCCAGGCTTTTTTGTTATTGTGTGTCATTTCGATGTTACTTATGACTTTTTGGCAGCGCTCTTTGTGTTCGCTACTGATGGAAGCAAGCAAATTCTCTCTGAGCTCTAACGTGTTTTCAGCAAATGGGTCTTCATTATAAGCTTGGATATATTCTTCATACTGTGCTTTATTTGGTTCCGTGAGACCAGGGATGTACGTTTTCCTGTACCCTTTTGGAATGTTTTTCCTGGCTACTTTCCAAATCAGGGATTGGAAGTTGTTGTATTCACCTGGTAGTGGGGTGATGGTGTTGATGGCTTGTTCTAGGTCCCAGTTGGCCTTACGGAAATTGAACCGTGGCCTAATCTGGGTTTTCTGTGGCCTTATGATAGGTCTTATATCAATAAATATGGGTCGGTATTGGGCTTTTGGCACTGGGCTTCCCACAGTTTTTTTCTAGATTTCCATAGTGCTTTGATGAAATAAATGCTAGATCAGGGTTATATCCCCGTCTCAAATCTGCTATCATCCTAACTAAATCATATGTTCCCATGTCTGGTGTCACATTCAGTCAATAGTGTTTTCCTACCCTGAATAAGTCATCTTTGGCTAGCTTACATTGTCCGTCAACTGTTGGAGATTCTATAAAACTATTTGTTTCTATTCCTTGACTTTTAAGATATTCCGCTACTATGGGAATTAATTGTGCTTTCCGATAAAACAGGTCTTACATTTAGGCCGTAATGCCTTCCTACCGCTATGATATCATCTTTAATTTCTGAAGGCCCTCGCATGTAGGCGACTTTAGAAACAGTTCCACCTTAGACATTTTTCTATCCTCTAATCTTACAAACTTTGTTATTTCTCGCATGTGTTCGTCTGTCCCGCATGTCTCACTTACAACAACTACTTATGGCTCAGAGCCCCAGTGAGGGTTAAACTCACAATTTGTTTCAAAAATCCCCCAAACAGGAGCCCCATTTGTCACACATGTGATGGGGTAAAGGGGTTTAAAAAAAATAAAATAATGCAAACAAAGGGATATGGAAAGGAATTTATGAAAAGCAAACGTTTATAGCAGGCAGACAAATCTTCCGTATAGGGGTATGGTCAAGGTCCCAGTAAGGTTCAATTTTCCTTTTTATTACAAAAAGATTGAAACAAAAACCGGCAATTTTGTTCACATGAGACAAGCGAAATAAACGCGAAAATCAAACACGAAAAAATTGCGAGAAAGAACGAGACAAACACTTCCAAATAATATAAAATAAATTTATTAAAGATAAGGAAAGGAAGATTTAACGAGAAAAAAAAAATATTCGAAATTAATGGAGTTGGGAATATTTTTAACATGTAAACTGAGGAAGAATCCTGCAATAGAAAGAAAAAGGATTAATAGCGTGAGCAGACTCCACGGCCACGAGGAAATATTCAATCTTCAGTTTTAACAGAAAGAGAAGCAAATATTTTGCACTTACAATTCTTTTTTTTTTTTGTCTTCTTTTTTTTGTTTTGTCCTTTTTCTTTTCACAATTTATGAGCGATGCAATATGCATTTAGTCCGCATGAGTTCTCTTATGAGGGAACAAAGTTCCAAATAACAAATTCAGTTTTCAATGCTCTTTCTTTCATCCCCTTTTCAATATTATGTCTGTTGGCATTCGTTTTCAGTTTTCCAAAATAGTTTTCAGTTTTCCAAAATAGTTTTCCGTGATGTTAATTAGGATATTTCCCGGTTCGGGAAAACAGGTAGCTAAGCGTTCCAACTCACTTTTGGTCAGGATAGTTTTTCCTTCAGCGCTGCCATATTTGAAAACGCGTCATATCGCTTAAGGGTGCCAGAAAAGAAATGAGACTGGACTCTGATCGGAATGTGTGAGGGAGGGGGGTTCGCCTCCTGCTTTTTTTTTCTTTCTTTGTTTCGCACCTTGGTTCTAAAAATAGAATTGACGAAAGCCTTTTTCTTTCTTTTTCCATGGCTGATGAAATAATTCTAGCTTGTTGAATCTTTGGTTTCCGAGATCGGATCATAGTGTAATAACTGTTCTGCTACCATATTTTTTCTGTCCTCGGTCAGTGGAAGAGAATTCCTTCAGACTAACTTTAATATTAGGGTTTCAAGGGATAGGAAATTAGTAGATTCTCGCTCAATTCAAACATACAATCAAATGTTTATCTTATCGCTAGCAGATGAAGAAGAAAAATACTCGATGTCGAGGTGGCCGTTTGTAACAATATATATATATATATATATATATATATATATATATATATATATATATATATATATATATATATATATATATATATACATGAAAAATATGCTTATTTAATTTATATTTCACCTCTTATATCAACGTGTATTGTAATCCTTCCAAGGTATTAGGTATTTAGTTGGGATTGTCTTACATAAAATATTACATCTTTAAATTATGAAGCTTGATGTAATTACAGAGCATATACAAATAAATGACAAAAAGTCCAAATTTCAAGATGTTGTCCATCTTGCCGTTTATTGCTTTTAGCATGTTAAAATGTTCAATTCTTTACAGCACCTGTTTGCTAGCACAGAATCATTCATGTAATTATTGTGTGAATTGTTTAATTTATTCCGCCCTTACTCCATAAAAGAATATTAACTCATCAACTTTAACAGAAAATAAATAGCGTAACTGAAACAAAACACGATTGCAACTTCTCTTCTGATTTTCGGATTTTTTAATGATGGCCATCTATATATGAGATGCTTAAATATTTGAGTGTTCCGGCAAATTATCCCCTACATCTCAAATATTGAGTTCCTATTTACGATGCCTCCCCACGAGGGCAGAGTTAGACACTAGGGTCGTTTCTTTAACATGGAGAAAAAGAATAAAAATTAAAATTGTCTCAGTCGTGAAGGATTTCTCCTCCACTTAGAGAGAACAAGAAACTGAAGTGCAGCATCTGAAGAACAGATACAACACTTCGATCTTGGCCCGAGTTAGTAAAGAAGTTAAGAACATTAATTTTCCTTTCTCCAATTGATCAGTATATTGCCTGTGGTCTCTTGGTTTTACTTAATTCCAAGACAAGAATTCATCTAGTCTGGTGAAGTATCCAATTAAGTGCTGTTACTATAGGCAACATCACCTGATGCAGAATTTCTTATACAGGGTGGCCCACTTAAAAGTAGCCCAGAAAATGTAGTAGAGAGGAGAAACATTCTTCTATTGTTTAAATTACGTGTAGTGTTATAAAAGATGTTCTCCATTGACATCTATGCATTCTGGACTACTTTTAAGTGGGCCGCTTAATCTGAAAAAAAAAATGATTAGAGAAACATTAGAGAGATCAGGCTACTTGTAAGTGTGCCATCCTGTATAAGCCACTGTGTGGTACCTATATTGAGGGGATCTGATTTGGGTTTCAAATACTATATTATTTTGAATCTTTAGTCAGGGTTTACTTGTAAGGGGAATTATTCTCATGCCAGGTTGTCCTGACAAACCCCTGTACAGAGAAACGTTAGACACTGGAGAACAGTGTCTAGTAGGCATTCAAGTTCCCTTTTTTGTTCATAGTCGATTTTCTCTTGTTTTATGTTTAGGCTCAAAACATCCACGGAAAAAACTTGGATTTTGCAGCAATTGGTTGAATGAGATTGAAATCGGAACAGAAGTTCCTTGTTTTATACGACAGTGAGTATTCATCATCATGTTTCCATCGCAATTTGTTTCTATCTATCTATCTATCTATCTATCTATATAATGATTAGATCACTCTGACAGACGTTAAAAAACATTTAAAAAATAAATGTTTAAAATTCAACAGCATTTCTTGCGGTTAACTGTAGCCGAATGGATTAGTTCCCTGCTGATGAAGTTAGAGATCGTTTCTGTCGCCAGGTTCGAGTCAATCGACAGGTGTTAATCGTGTCATCCTGCACTGATGATTCCCGAAAGGATAAAACACTAGTGTCTGTAGGTATTTAATTATTATAGTAAATAATTATGTCAGCCTCTTTAAGAAACTCGTTTCTTATTGTTGAGCACTTTCAGTTGAATTGAAGTCGGTCAATTTAGCTCTTATGTGCAGATCATCATATAGTGATTAGATCACTCTGACAGACGTTAAAAAGCATTTAAAAATAAATGTTTAAAATTCAACAGCATTTTTCGCGGTTAACGGTAGCAAAATGGATTAAGTCCTTGCTAATGAAGCCGGGTTCAAATCTATCGACTGGTGTTAATCATGACACCCTGCACTGATGATTTCCAAAAGGATGAAACACTAGTATCTGTAGGTATTTAATAATTATTATAGTAAATAATTATATATATATATATATATATATATATATATATATATATATATATATATATATATATATTTACAGTGCCGGCAAAAAGAAAGTCCGCACTTGTAATTTTTTCAAAAACTGCAAATTTAAGCTAAATTTAATGTAACTGTTTAAACAAGTGTCAGGTTTGGTCTGTTTTGACCTTGCAGACATCGACGATCATGGCTCTCCATTCTTCCCTGTTCTCGGTCTTTCTCATGAGCTCATTGTTAGTGCCGTCTTTATTCATTGTAAATTTGTTTAAACTGTCTGTGAATTGTGTGCATTGTTTTCCTCTGTTCTTGTTTCCACATATTTTGCCACTTTATAATAGTGTCTTGTCCATCAACCCTGATTATATGGCCGAAAGATTTTAGCTCTCTTTCTCTGATGGTATTGAGAAGGGATCTATTTGTATGCAGCCATGTCCATTACTTCGACATTTCATTGTTATACAATCTTATAATGATTTATACACATCAGGTTTACAATTGCTTTAGAAAATCTGTACAGTAAACAAAATATGCAGAGTAGTTTACCATAAAAATAAAATAGATTTTTCTCTTCAGAATCCTTAGACCTAATGAATTATGTTTGGTCAGATTACATATCGCCCAAGTTCAATAGCAGATCCATTTAATCATGGATCTGCCATTGAACTTAAGTGAGATAAAAGTAAAAAAGTAATTATAATAACTATAATAATAACCCTAATTTCGTTTGATAACGTTCCCCTGAAAAGAGATGGGATTCATTCTCTGAGGACTCTCCCTCAATCTTGGCTCCAAACCAGGAGCTTTAATGATCAACGGTTTTCCTAAGGATATTGATGGCATCTACAATCTGAAAATCGCACAAGATACTGGGGATTCCTAGTTTTTTCAAATGTCCTTCCAGACGACTTGATATCACGCCTAGCATACTTACTACCATCGGGATTACTTTTGTTTTAAGTTCATGCATACGCATTACCTCCAAAGCTAACTGAGCGCCATTGTCACACTTGTATGATATTATAATAATAATAACAACAAGTGAAGCATGCATGGTCCCCCGTGAGTGCTCAGTGAACGAGACATAAAAAAATGACTAAGTTCAGCATTTTTCCCTACCCCCATTTATCCCCAAAAGTCCCCAGGGGACGTCACATCTTGATGAAAATGAACAAACGGTGCAGCTTTAGGCCTTAATATGTAAATGTGAGTTCTGCAATATGCAAAAAAAAAAAAAAGAAATTTGCCCCACCCCTCATTTAGCCCCAAAAGTCCCCAAGGCTTTAACATATTTAAATTTAAGTTCAGCACCATGCAAAACTGCTAAATAGACATACACATAAAATTTGGACAAATATGGTAAATTAGTCCCAAAAACGGAGTGTTTTTATTAGCCCTAAAAGAGTCCTGGGGCACACCCCAGAGTTATTGTGAAGTATAGACAAACAAAATTCTATAGAAATCAGTTAGTTACAACTTTTCAGAAAGTTTTATAAAAATCCAAGGCATCATATTTTTTTTTAATTAGCACAAAAGCGTCAATTTTAGCCATTTTAATCTGAAAGGCACCCATAGGGGGGCAAATTGAGTTTTCCCCGGAAAATCCATTCTGTTGCTTTTTTACTCATATCACGTTTGTTGTTTTTTAAATCCCAAGGCGTAGTTATTGAGAAAAGTGCAGACAGACAAACGGACAAGGGTGAATTTACAGGTCCACCCTCATTTTGTCAGGGACCAAGAAGAAGAAGAAGAAGAAGAAAAAGAAGAAAGGAAAGACATGAAGAAAAGCATTACGTACACTCACCTAAAAATATAGATAGAATGTCATAGGATGAGCATTTGCAGGGTAAAAAATCCTATCATAATCCGAAAAGAATAAAAATCCTATAATAATCTGAAAAAGAATAAAAATCCTATAATAATCCGAAAAGAATAAAAATACTATAATAATCCGAAAAGAATAAAAATCCTATAATAATCCGAAAAGAATAAAAATCCTATAATAATCTGAAAAAGAATAAAAATCCTATAATAATCCGAAAAGAATAAAAATACTATAATAATCCGAAAAAGAATAAAAATCCTATAATAATCCGAAAAGAATAAAAATCATATAATAATCTGAAAAAGAATAAAAATCCTATAATAATCCGAAAAGAATAAAAATACTATAATAATCCGAAAAAGAATAAAAATCCTATAATAATCCGAAAAGAATAAAAATCCTATAATAATCCGAAAAAGAATAAAAATACTATAATAATCCGAAAAGAATAAAAATCCTATAATAATCCGAAAAAGAATAAAAATCCTATAATAATCCGAAAAGAATAAAAATCCTATAATAATCTAAAAAAGAATAAAAATACTGTAATAATCCGAAAAGAAGAAAAATCCGATAATAATCCGAAAAAGAATAAAAATCCTATAATAATCCGAAAAGAATAAAAATCCTATAATAATCCGAAAAAGAATAAACATCCTATAATAATCTGAAAAGAATAAAAATCCTATAATAATCCAAAAAAGAATAAAAATCCTATAATAATCCGAAAAAGAATAAAAATCCTATAATAATCCGAAAAAGAATAAAAATCCTATAATAATCTGAAAAGAATAAAAATCCTATAATAATCCAAAAAAGAATAAAAATAGTATAATAATCCGAAAAGAATAAACATCCTATAATAATCCAAAAAAGAATAAAAATCCTATAATAATCCGAAAAGAATAAAAATACTATAATAATCCGAAAAGAATAAAAATACTATAATAATCCGAAAAGAATAAAAATACTATAATAATCCAAAAAGAATAAAAATCCTATAATAATCCGAAAAGAATAAAAATACTATAATAATCCGAAAAGAATATAAATCCTATAATAATCTGAAAAGAATAAAAATACTATAATAATCCAAAAAGAATAAAAATCCTATAATAATCCAAAAAAAATAAAAATCCTATAATAATCATGGAAAAGAATAAAAGTGTAAAGTAAATTGGGTGGAAGCCGAGCATTCACTGCCATACAAAATCCTATAATAATTATGAAAAAGAATAAAAATCCTATAATAATCCGAAAAGAATAAAAATCCTATAATAATCCGAAAAAGAATAAAAATCCTATAATAATCCGAAAAGAATAAAATCCTATAATAATCTGAAAAAGAATAAAAATACTGTAATAATCCGAAAAGAATAAAAATCCTATAATAATCCGAAAAAGAATTAAAATCTTATAATAATCTGAAAAGGATAAAAATCCTATAATAATCCGAAAAAGAATAAAAAATACTGTAATAATCCCAAAAGAATAAAAATCCTATAATAATCCGAAAAGAATAAAAATCCTATAATAATCCGAAAAAGAATAAAAATCCTATAATAATCCGAAAAGAATAAAAATCCTATAATAATCCGAAAAAGAATAAAAATCCTATAATAATCCGAAAAGAATAAAAATCCTATAATAATCATGGAAAAGAATAAAAGTGTAAAGTAAATTGGGTGGAAGCCGAGCATTCACTGCCATACAAAATCCTATAATAATCCGAAAAAGAATAAAAATCCTATAATAATCCGAAAAGAATAAAAATCCTATAATAATCTGAAAAAGAATAAAAATACTGTAATAATCTGAAAAGAATAAAAATCCTATAATAATCCGAAAAAGAATAAAAATCCTATAATAATCCGAAAAGAATAAAAATCCTATAATAATCATGGAAAAGAATAAAAGTGTAAAGTAAATTGGGTGGAAGCCGAGCATTCACTGCCATACAAAATCCTATAATAATCCGAAAAAGAATAAAAATCCTATAATAATCCGAAAAGAATAAAAATCCTATAATAATCTGAAAAAGAATAAAAATACTGTAATAATCTGAAAAGAATAAAAATCCTATAATAATCCGAAAAAGAATAAAAATCTTATAATAACCCGAAAAGAATAAAAATCCTATAATAATCCGAAAAAGAATAAAAAATACTGTAATAATCCAAAAAGAACAAAAATCCTATAATAATCCGAAAAGAATAAAAATCCTATAATAATCATGAAAAAGAATAAAAGTGTAAAGTAAATTGGGTGGAAGCCGAGCATTCACTGCCATACAAAATGGTGCTTTACAAGATGTATCTGTGAAATATAAGGGGAAGAGTTCACAAAATTATTCCTAAGTGGCCTTCATCCTTGTAGCCATACTGAGTTCACATCCATTGCCTTTTAGATAGCAGAAAGAGTATACTTCAGAGTTCAGAGTTAACTTACTTTTCGGGTCACCGCAATTCTTTTGAATAGACAGCAAACATATTTGCGAAATGTAACATGTCCACCTGCAATTAGAATATCTCTTAGATAACGCAAAGAGTCTACTATCTCCAGGGTGTTGTCATCTAGTATCGCCTCTTGTTGGAGACGACCGTTAATATGGTGTACATGTTCCAGCCATCTCCTACACTTGAAGTTGAGATTCGTGGCTAATTTAGCCTTCAGGTCACTAAGTCTTTTGTCGACCCACAATAGGCATAGAGGTCGATACAGGCCACCTAATAATGCTTATAAATATTGTTTCTATTAAAGGGAAATAACTTTGTACCCAAAAGTCATCTCCCTTGCCAAAAAATATTTTGAAATGCATAATCATATTGACACACTTGTTCTGGTTAGATCATTGAATTGAAGCAACATTGAGCCTGGTCAGTAGCAGATGGGTGACCATTTGGGAATACTAGGCACTGTATGTAGGAGGGCTTCAACACTTCTCTGCAAGAACTGCTAAAACCTAATGCCGTCATCTTTCCTGATGGGGGTATACAAGCAACTGGAGACTGTAAATTTGATATTATAATGAAGCTTCTTCCTTTGGAAGAGGCCGGTTCAAACTCACCTATAAGTGCTACTTTGAGAGGATTAATCGGTCAAACTTATATGCCCCTGATTTAACCAGATGACAATAAACAAGAAAATTCAATGAAGATGTTTACCAACATCGATTTAGCATACCTCATCATTTTCATAATAATTCTCCAAATTGTAAATCGTTAAATAAATCATGTATGTTTTTGATCTTCATAGAGTCGTTTTCATCCATTTATTTCTTCATATTTTTGTTTTACCACTCACAAACCACTTCATAACAAGTTACATTGTATTATATTACACCCAACAACCTTCTGGTGCACAGAACAATGATATTTAACTTAAACTATTTCGACTATGCCCTCACTCCTGGCACATAACCTAGTTCAACCAATAAGAGCCGTTGTTTTCTAACACTCCCCTTTCTTTATGAGACATTATTTTTATGCATGTATTTGTTTATTGTTATAGCGAAGATTCATTTCATCTACCAGAAAATATTGATGCCCCTATTATTATGGTGGGTCCAGGTACAGGTATTGCACCCTTCCGAGGTTTCTGGCAGCAACGGAAAGAGGATAAATCTAATGGTTCTACAAATACTGGTAAGTCTGCAATTCTTCGAATTCACTTGTCATCCAAATTTGTAACTTGTAGTGGGTTTGTTGTGTATTTCATCAGATAATTCATATAAAAGGGAAGTATGCAGATGAAAAAAAGTTATTTTATCTTTAGTAATAATTTTAATGAGGATAGTAATAGATTACATGAACACGGCAGTTCTATTTAAGCTGCTGCTGCTGATTGTTGTTAGTGTTGAACATCATTCATGATGATTTTTGTTGGTATTCACTTCCCCGATATCTTTCTGTTAAGAATTCTTTCTAGAAGGATATTGGTTACGTATGGAATGTGAAGACTTCCAACGGCCCTTAATGAAAGTGTTTCTGTTAGATGATCTGGGTTCAAGCTTGGCACACCCAGATTGTCAGTCCATGTTGTTAACCATTGAGCCATTGCCACCTCCCTGCTGCTGATTCGTTACTCCCCTGTAACTGTTGGCGATGCTGATGATTGGGATTCACACTGTTGTGTTGTTGATGTTAAAAAAAAGAGAGAAGCTCAAGATAGGATAGGTTGGAAGTCAATTTCTAAAATCCAGCCAACATATACCAGCATGTAAAATGACGTTAAACCGCTGCTGCTGTTGATGTTGTTGCTGCTGCTGCTGCTGCTGCTGCTGATGATGATGATGATGATGATGATGATGATGATGATGATTTTTTTTTTACATAGGCATCACCACTTATCAAGGACATGGGGCCACTCGAGGATAAGGGTTAAAGAGTGTACAGTAGAAATTAGACAATATAGTAACCGTTAGTAAATGGAGATTCGGTAAATTTGATAACTTATATGGAACGGCTCATCAAAAATTTGTTTACGTTAGACTTGAAGACAACTATATTGTAGTTAGCTGGAAAGCAGAAAAACGGAAGACAATTCCATAGGCGTGCAGTTCTAAGAAAGAAGCTTTGCTCATGGAATCCACGCTTAGGTTTAGGCACAGATGATGATGATGATGATGATGATGATGATGATGATGATGATGATGATGATCTGCCGAGAGACTGGATTATTTGGTAGTCAATTTCTAAAATCTGTCTGACACATGTAAAACAAAAGTCAAATCGAATACAATGATGAAAGAACGGATGAGAGTTTTTGGATTGGTAGACGTAGAACAGTTGAGGTAGCAAGGTTGGTTGGCAATAGAAGGCCATGGAAAACATGGACTGAAGTGATAGGAATAAATTTCAAAGAAAGTGGGCTGAATGAACACCTGGTCAGAGATAGGTTATTTTGGAAGGAAAAATTAAAGGGTAATTTAAGAAAAACCTCTTTATGCTATAGTATTTCGAAGCTAAATACTTCTCATCATTTTCATTTCATTTCTAAATGTCATTAAGCCAGTTTTTTCTATATTTGCATTTTGTATAATTCTGGCCCTTCTCCTCTTCCGATGAGAAGCATTTAGCTTCGAAATGTCATGGCCCTAACAAAGTTATATATAACTTTTATTACTCATCTTTCATTTAATATTATTGTTTTTTGCTCCCCTTGATAGTGTTCAGCTTTTTTTTTATCTTGATAAGATTTGCCTTGTTAAAGATTCGCTTTTCTATAACGTAATTATTTTATATACGCGCGCGCGTGCGTGTGCGTGTGTGTGTGTGTGTGTGTGTGTGTGTGTGTGTTGTGTGTGTGTGTGTGTGTGTGTGTGTGTGTGTCCATCCAAATCTAGGTCAGTTTTATTATCTAGTAAACACACTTTGAGCTGTTTGATATTCTCACCCACATTAATTATTTATATGATTTTTATATGGAGAAAGTCGGTTGACTTCATTTGGTTGGGTTTTTAGAATTAATATCTGATCTGGATGATCGTTTTCTAGAAGTGTGTTTTCTGTATTATATTTTAATCCAATCCATAAAAAAGGAAAATATTTATTCAATACTTATATGTACATATACATGCGTTTTGTGTCCAAATCTATGTCAGTTTTATTATCTTGGAAGCACGTTTTCAGTTGTTCTTTATTCTCATACATTAATTAAATCCGATTTCTAAATAAATGTTATTACTAGCGCTGTGATAGCAGCATATTGTTTTCATTGTTTTGACTCTTGAGTATATATCCTTTAATATCTTATATGTTTTTATATAGACGGTTGTGGTTCTCGGTTGTTAAATGTGTCTAACCGTGTCGGATATACACCCAAGAGTCAAAAGAATGAAAAGAATATTCTGTTGTCACAGCCCTAGTTATTACTTACTTGCTGTTTTTATTCTAAGTATTTACGATTTGTAGTTTAATTTGCTGCTAAGAGCAAAGATGGCGGCCATTTTAATTAACATTTGCTGCTGATAATTTTATTTTATTATATAGAATACTAGCTGCCCTTTGCTAGTTTACTACTTCTTGCAATTGAAAATGAAATAGTTGTTATGAATGAAATATTTATATTGTAGAAGAGAAGCTATCGATTACGAAA
>NC_136512.1:36463327-36540827 GCF_053919585.1 Euprymna scolopes | reverse complement strand
AGGGTCACCTTTATATCTGCGGCGAAGCGGGAATGGCATCTGATGTTACCACGACACTGCTTAAAATTCTTGAAAAAGAAGGGAAGGAGACAGAAGCAAAAAATACCCTCAACGCTATGACTGTAAGTTAAAACAAAAAACATTCAAATATAACCATTTGTTGTTGTTGTTGTTGTTGTTTTGTTTGTTTTGTTTTGTTTTTTTTTCGTTGTCTACACAATAAAAATGAAGGATATGTTTCCGAATCTTTTAGATGAGGATTTATAATCGTGATATGTCCTAAGGTGGCCTATTATTCGGACATATCAAAGATAAAATATTCTGTGAAAGGAATAAATATACACGGTGGTTTGAATACTGTAGGTTGTGCTATGGGTAGGGGAATATTAAAAGAGTCATACAATACCTCCAAGGGCAGTTCATTATCTTCTGCCTGTTTGTAGTCATCAGTGTGTCGAGGTCTTAGCTGATTCATATGCCTGCGACAGTCACATTTACTACTTCTTACCGAATATAGCATGTGCCCAATTCTTTTCATAATCATTCCCTCCTCCAAAATGCTTTTCCTAGTCCTATAGTTCAAGATGAATATTTTGTCACCAGGTTTGTAGAACCTTGGTGAGTTATTTTCTCTAAACCCAAAAAAGATTGTAACTGGGCAACATTGTTAGGTGCTGGCATCCACTCAATGGCTTCTGTTCTCTGAGGATCCAGTCTTCTGCCTTGGCTGTCAATGATTTGATCCAGACATTTTATCTTTTTTTAAAAAAATTCACATTTTTCGGCACTCAATTTGAAAGGAAATTCGTCAATTCTTTGGAAAACTGTTCTGATATGCTCCTTATGTTCCTGCACATTTCTACTCTTTATAAGAATGTTGTGGGAAAAATGGCTTACCATAGAAACGTCTTCATGTCTGTCTGTCCTGTGAGTTACGTGCGTCAAGAAAGAAAGAGTCCATCATGGCGGTCATGACGTTTTGTAGTGAATGAAGTCTCACAAGATCATGTGCTTTATAAAATAGATCACTTGTCGGTGGCAGAGGATCGAGAAATCATTTGACGTTTGAGAAACGGCAAAATCAGTTGGGAGAATTTGTGTGAGCAATGATTTTTGCCTGTTGATTGACTGCAAGCTATTTAAACCCATTTTTTTGCAATGGACAAGTTTGATCTGAGATTAATACCAGGGTTCAACGGCTCCTCTGCCGGACCCTTGGTAGTTGAGTGGTGGGAAAAATCTGAGCTTGTATGCCGGCTTTGCAAAATAAAGGATCCCAAGCTTGTAATCCCATTGAGGCTGACCAAGGGGGCATACTCCTTTTATCAACAGGGATGAACCAACTCTGGAGGAGGTTAAAGAGGCACTATACGCGGCCTTTGCTATAGACCCTTTTATTGCCTGCAGGCAGTTCACCAAATGGTGGCTTGGGTTGGATGAGACAGTGGACGTCTACCTGACGGATTTAAAGAGATTAGCTGCGCCGTTTGGTGGAGTGACTGAATGCATATTAAGTTGTGCCTTTCTCACAGGACTCCTGGATGACACCAGCCGACTGCTACGAGCATCATCAAGGCTCAGCGAAATTCGGCTTCAGGAATTGTTGGCTAGAGCCCGCAATATTTTTAAAAAAAAAGATGCGAAGCCGGTGCTAGCAGCTGCAGAAGCATCTACTCCATTAGAAGATGGCATAAGCTGTTATAAATGCGGCGGGCCAAACCACTTTTCTAAGGACTGCTGAAGCCGAAGCAGTGTAAAGGACACATCTGCTCAGGAAACGCCAAGATGCATGCGTTGCTACCGGTGCAGCAAGCTAGATCACGTAGCAAGGAGTTGTCCGGGAAACGGACAAGGGGAGTAAACTATAGCGCTAGTATTCTCCCCAGATCATTGACAAATAGGGCGCTACCCACAGTGAAAGTGCACGTGAACGGGTGTGAATGCTTTGCGCTCGTAGACACAGGGTACACGCAGACTCTCGTGTGCAAGGCATGCTGTGACACATGGGACAAGAAGAGGATTCTAGTACTGACAGTCGGCGGGGGCACACTAGCCTCTTGTAGAGTTAGTGTCATTCATACACGTGTCGGTGATGGACCTTCTTGGTTATGACCTGCTGTTAGGAATGCACTTTATCAAAGAATTGGGTGGGATCCGTATTGATGGTGAGGGTATCGCGCATTTTTCTAACCTCTGCCTTGCTCTGGGTGCACCCATAAAACTGGAACAGCCTGACTTTCATGCGGAATACAAGGCCCTGGACAGTTTCTTGGAGATGGTCGGACGAGCAGTAATCCGGGAAGTTGTGCAATAGGGTTCCAGAATATAAAATTCCCCCTGGAGCTCGTGGAGAATATGATAAGGAACTACAGACTTGGATAAAAAATGGATGGCTAGTTCCATATCCAGAGAAGGAATTGGGCCCCCCAAAGTGTCTTATCCCATTAATGGCGGTTATCCAGCATAATAAACAGAAGGTGAGGCTGGTACTCGACTATCGGGAACTAAACGAGCACATAAATCCTTTTACAGCCCGCATGGATGTATGTACCGAGAAGTTGAGGGAATGGCGGCAAGTAGGATCTAATGTATCTGTGCTGGATCTTCGTAAAGTATACCTTCAAGTGTATGTACATCAGTAACTATGGCCCTATCAAATAGTGCTCATCAAGGGAGAAAGGTATTGCTTAACCTGCATGGGATTTGGACTTAATGTGGCGCCATTAATTATGCAAAGGATTGTTGACGCTATATTGATTAAGGATGAGCGCATTCAGCGGACAACATCTGCATATATTGACGATGTGGATGTGGATGAAGAAATTGTGCCTGCAACGCACATAAAAGAACAGCTTCACAACTTTGGCTTTCTCAGCAAGGAACTAGAAAGGCTACAGGACGGTGCAAGAGTGCTTGGTTTGCAGGTCTGGGAAGAAGATAATGTCCTGTGTTGGAAACGAGGCAATGAAATCCCAGGTATGCCGCATCAGAACGTATTTTCAGTGTGTAGAAAGTTGGATGGACACCTTCCTGTGGATGGCTGACTTCATATTGCAGTGGTATTCATCAAACGGAGAGCCTCTGACGTCACCACCAGATGGGATGACAAAATTTATGATGCCCCTCTCAATACAAGTGTCAGAGAGGTCCTCACCAGAGTGCACAAAGAAGATCCAGCATGGGGCAGATGGCGTGTTGACAGCCAGGACTGTAGTGTATGGGTTGACGCAAGCTCTCTTGCCATTGGTGTTTCGTTAGTCCATGAGGGAGCCGTAGTGGAAGATGCTTGCTGGTTACACCCAGAAAAGGACTCCCAACACATAAACCTGGCAGAACTCGATGCAGTGATCAAGGGAATAAACTTGGCAATCCTTTGGAAAACAACCACCCTGTGACTATTCACAGATTCTTCTAGCGTCCATAAGTGGTTTTCAGGCACTCTTACCGGATGGGCTAGAGTGTGAACCAAAGCAACGAACGAGATGCTTATCCGTCGGCGGCTGGACATAATCATGAGCCTGGTGAATGAATATGCACTATCAATGAAGGTGTCCCTGGTCAGATGAGAAATACAGTGTGTTAACGTTCAGGGAAGAAGTCTCTGTTTTTTTTACAAGGGTCCGGTGAAAACCGGTGATTCGATTCCTTATGTAGAATGTTCCAGGTTGATTACCTATCTCCACATAACAAATAGGTTATATTTGGATTATTCAGACTACTGTTCTCATCTTTGAGGGTGCATAGTTTACATTTTTTAATCTTATCAAATGTGTATTTACTTGCTTTATCTAGTATAAAAAATTTCAATTCAAATTGGAGGTCATTTTTTTCATAATTTATCTAACACACTTAGCAAATCATGTAGGATTTTCCTTATGATCCAAGTTAGGTCTTATGGTTTTTATACCCATCTTTAAAACTGTTAACAGTAGATCCAATGTATGTTCTAGTAATATTTCTCTCTACAATGTCAGCTGGAAAGATTGGCAGTTCTTGGAAAGAAACTTTGTTCATTGAATTCGGGTTTAGGTTTAGGCACAGATAGAGAGTATGGAAAATTATTGACAGTGGTTGTACCTTGAAAACATTTCAGAAATAGGCACCAAATCTTATATTTTTTATTTATTTTTTTTTTTTACTGTAATTCATCCCAAATAAGACACAGAATTACTTGGAAGTAAGAGATTACTATTTGGGACCAAATCTACAGGGACACTATGTAGGGAGTTGAGGTTGTTCACATTACATTTGAACTTCTGCGTGACAGTACAGTCAAGGAAACAGAGAACTGGAAGGAATTCCAAAGTCTAACAGTTTGAAGGCAGAAGCTATTAGAGTAGAAGACTTTCTGGCATCTAGGTATCTTTACAGTGTATGGGTGAGATTTTGCTACTTTCAGGTTAGTCGGGGGCATTTACATCAAGAAAGTATAAGTACTTTGAGTTTGTGAGAGCACATTCTATTAAAATACTTGTAAAACAGGCATAAGAATACAAGCAGAGGTTGAGATTTGGTTGACAGTGCAGGATATTAGGTTGGAGGCTCTTTTTCTATTCACGTTCACCCTAGCAAAGCATATCGTCACTTGGACATAAGGGACTACTATTTGTGACTATGTTTAGAGAAGATGAACAATATGTTGGTTTACGTTACATTTAAACTTCTGCAGTCAGGGAAGCAGGTAGCAGGAACGGAATTCCAAAGTCTGTCTCTTCGAGGGAAGAAGCTATTAGAGTAGAAAGCTTTCTGGCATTAAGGGACCTCAACAGTGAAGGGGTGTGATTTTGTTGCTTAGCGGGTTTGTTGGGGTATCTACGTCGAAGGGGCACAAATGCAATGAGTTCATCAGAGCACATTTCATTAAAATACTTGCAAAACAGGCACAAGGATCCTGTCTAAGAGCAAGAGACTAGTAGCAGATACACCAAACCACATGTGGCAACAATACTCCATGCATGAGCAAATGGCCTTATGGTTTTTATACCTATCTTTAAAACTGTTAACAGTAGATCCAATGTATGTTCTAGTAATATTTCTCTCTACAATGTTGCATTTGTACACCATATTAGAAGTCAGGCACTTACTTTCTAGAGGACATTCATTTACATTTCTACAATTACAGCTGCAAGGTTTACCCAATAGCCTCGTTACTCTAAGGGAGAGTTAATTCACGATGTTGTTCTTCCTACTTCTCTGTCTGGTTGTACATGTGCATCAATATCTTGAAAATGCTGCTGTCAAACCTGACATAGTTATATGGAATAAGTCAGAGAGGGTTGCAACCTTGGTTGAAGTGAGTGTCCCTAATAATGGAGGTCTAAACAGAGCTGAAAGAGAGAAACAGACCAAATATCAAGGTCTCATGTATGATATGAAAAGAAACTGGAATCTTAGAGAGATATCAATCATACCAGTTATTATAGGTGCCACAGGGATTATGAAGAAGAACCTGAAGTCCTACCTTACTAATATTCCTGGTGAACCAAGTGCAAAAGAGATTCAGACAATTGCACTTAAGGGAACAGCGAGGAAACTAAAAAGAGCTCTCGGTTGGTTTCAATAAAAAGCAGAGTAATGTTGGCAGCTGGTTTGGTTGCCCCATACCCAGCGTTACAATCTTCAAAGGAAGAAAAAAAAAACCCTGAAAATCTAGATAAAGTAGTCATCATAGAGAAATGGTGGTCGACCTTCGACAGTGAAATCGCAATTGGCTATTCATCTCATGCAACATTGTTCAGGATTGCCATCCATAATTCACGATATAGTGCAGGCCAAGGAAGAAGTTAACTCAACCAGATTGTATGCGGCAACAACCACAACAACAATCGACACAACTGATGCAACAGTCTGTGAAAGTATCCATTATGCCAAACATACACAACTTCTCTATACTTTTGTTATTAGTTAAAAAAAGATTACATTTTTACAAGGGTGCCACCACTTATCAAAGCCTGAAGGCCACTTAAGAATAAGGGTTAATGAGTGTAAGTTGGTTGGGGAGACAACACTATAATGGTTGGTAGTTGTGGAAATTGAATAGAATTTTATTATTTAAAAGGACGTTTTGTTTTAGCAGCATTGATTGTTCCTATTTGCTTGTCGCCGCACGAGGGCAGAGTTGGACATAAGGTCAGTTTTTAATGTGGGAAAAATCCAGCTCCCCAAAAGACTTGAAAACGACTATGTTGTAGTCAGCTGGAAAGCAGACCCGCGATATAGACTGGCAGTTCTTGGAAAGAAACTTTGTTCATTGAATTTGGGTTTAGGTTTAGGCACAGATAGAGAGTATGGAAAATTATTGGCAGTGGTTGTACTTTGAAAACATTTCAGAAATAGGTACCAAATCTTTTTTTTTTTTTTTACTGTAATTCATCCCAAATAAGATACAGAATTACTTGGAAGTAAGGGGCTACTATTTGGGACCAAATCTACAGAGACACTATGTAGGGAGTTGAAGCTGTTCACATTACATTTGAACTTCTGCATGACAGCACAGTCAAGAAAACAGAGAACCGGGAGAGAATTCCAAAGTCTAGCAGTTTGGAGGCAAACAGCCTGGCAAGCAGGTTAGCCTTATTGATTGCCGTTCAAACAACCTCATTGTTGTTGGATAGAGGGGGGGGGGGATTGTTGATTACCCATTATTTACAACACTGTCATAAATTTATCAGAAATCATAAGTTTCTAATTTCTACAATTTAATGCATTTTCTGGCGATAAAATTGAAGATAAGTCCCTCCCACTCATTATAAGCGGAAAAAAGGAGCATAAGTCTAAAGCATGGGGTATAAATATTAAATGAGTATCTATTAATTCGAAGATTTTTTCTCATTTATTTATTATATGTATTCATTTTATTTATTTTTATTTTTGCTTCTGTTTTTTTGTTTTTTAGGAAGAGGGTCGAATTCACAGAGATATATTTGGAGCACCATTACTCAAATTGAAGTCGGAAGAGCAGGCATCTTTTGCTTGTGTGAAATGCAGTTCATAAAAAAAAAACTACTCACTAAAAGTACTCATTGACATTTTGGGGAATATGCAATTAAAAAGCTGTAATATTCCACCCCCTCCCCAAATCAACAAAAAAAAAAAAAAGAGAGAAAGAAAATTATCTCCCTTAATCTACATTGTTCCTAAAGTCATGGTCCACTTTTTAAATTGATAATCTATCAATATTATGAAAGGAAAACTTGTTAGCTCCAGTGTTTCTATGATATAAACATTCCCCGATCAGCATTAATTTGGGAAAGTGCGAAAAGTGGACAGACATACAATTTCCATATTTATGTACAAAAATTTTTTAGTATGTTTGTGACACGCTAATCTTGCAAAAAATTAGTGATACTTTGATATAAAGCGATTTTTTTTTAATCAAACTAACCCTTTCTTCTTTTAAGTACTAATTGAAGGGAACAATGGAAACTATACCAGTCGTGTACTATATTACTATAAAGTATACCTAGTTATCTCCCTTTCTCATTTGGTTGAGGTAGTGTTGCTATTTTCTATCTAGATTTGGAGATTTTGTTTGGAATATAGCTAGTAAAATTTAGATCTTGCGGCTAGCGTTTTTTTATGTAAAGTCTAGAAATTCTGTTTGCCGCTTTCAAACTCGAAATTTCTACCTATTTTCCATAGTCATTTTCTGTTTATATATGCAGTAATTGTTTCAAATAAAAATATCAAAATATCCCTAGGCTCCCCCCGACCCTATAAACCATAATCTACCATGATTTTATAAATTTTTTGTTTAATTTTTTTATTTTTTGAGCGATCAAACACATAAATCGTTAATGAATTACATTCCTTGTATTTTTGTTGTTGTTTTTCTTTATGCTTAAATTTTAATTTAAACATAAAAAAAAACATAAAAAAAATAAAATGTATAAATAAAATAAAATGTATAAATATTATTACAAATAACACTTAATCTTTTGGATGAAAGAAATCCTGATACTACACTTTTTTTTTTTTTTTTGTCATCCATCAGTGGAAAAGAAATCCTTTCTAGACTGAGGCAATTTTTTATTTTTGCTCCAATCCAGAGTCCCTCTTTTTAGATGCTAAATTTTCTTTACATTAAAATACGACCATGTGCCTAATTCTCTCTCCTTGTGAAGAGGCACTATGTAAGAACAATTTAAATAATATTAAAATACGACCATGTGCCTAATTGTCTCCTTGTGAAGAGGCACTATGTAAGAACAATTTAAATAACATTAAAATACGACCATGTGCCTAATTGTCTCCTTGTGAAGAGGCACTATGTAAGAACAATTTAAATAACATTAAAATACGACCATGTGCCTAATTCTCTCTCCTTGTGAAGAGGCACTATGTAAGAACAATTTAAATAATATTAAAATACGACCATGTGCCTAATTGTCTCCTTGTGAAGAGGCACTATGTAAGAACAATTTAAATAATATTAAAATACGACCATGTGCCTAATTCTCTCTCCTTGTGAAGAGGCACTATGTAAGAACAATTTAAATAACATTAAAATACGACCATGTGCCTAATTGTCTCCTTGTGAAGAGGCACTATGTAAGAACAATTTAAATAACATTAAAATACGACCATGTGCCTAATTGTCTCCTTGTGAAGAGGCACTATGTAAGAACAATTTAAATAACATTAAAATACGACCATGTGCCTAATTCTCTCTCCTTGTGAAGAGGCACTATGTAAGAACAATTTAAATAATATTAAAATACGACCATGTGCCTAATTGTCTCCTTGTGAAGAGGCACTATGTAAGAACAATTTAAATAACATTAAAATACGACCATGTGCCTAATTCTCTCTCCTTGTGAAGAGGCACTATGTAAGAACAATTTAAATAACATTAAAATACGACCATGTGCCTAATTCTCTCCTTGTGAAGAGGCACTATGTAAAAACAATTTAAATAATATTAAAATACGACCATGTGCCTAATTGTCTCCTTGTGAAGAGGCACTATGTAAGAACAATTTAAATAACATTAAAATACGACCATGTGCCTAATTCTCTCCTTGTGAAGAGGCACTATGTAAAAACGATTTAAATAACATTAAAATACGACCATGTGCCTAATTGTCTCCTTGTGAAGAGGCACTATGTAAGAACAATTTAAATAACATTAAAATACGACCATGTGCCTAATTGTCTCCTTGTGAAGAGGCACTATGTAAGAACAATTTAAATAATATTAAAATACGACCATGTGCCTAATTGTCTCCTTGTGAAGAGGCACTATGTAAGAACAATTTAAATAACATTAAAATACGACCATGTGCCTAATTGTCTCCTTGTGAAGAGGCACTATGTAAGAACAATTTAAATAATATTAAAATACGACCATGTGCCTAATTGTCTCCTTGTGAAGAGGCACTATGTAAGAACAATTTAAATAATATTAAAATACGACCATGTGCCTAATTGTCTCCTTGTGAAGAGGCACTATGTAAGAACAATTTAAATAACATTAAAATACGACCATGTGCCTAATTGTCTCCTTGTGAAGAGGCACTATGTAAGAACAATTTAAATAACATTAAAATACGACCATGTGCCTAATTGTCTCCTTGTGAAGAGGCACTATGTAAGAACAATTTAAATAATATTAAAATACGACCATGTGCCTAATTCTCTCCTTGTGAAGAGGCACTATGTAAGAACAATTTAAATAACATTAAAATACGACCATGTGCCTAATTGTCTCCTTGTGAAGAGGCACTATGTAAGAACAATTTAAATAATATTAAAATACGACCATGTGCCTAATTGTCTCCTTGTGAAGAGGCACTATGTAAGAACAATTTAAATAACATTAAAATACGACCATGTGCCTAATTCTCTCTCCTTGTGAAGAGGCACTATGTAAGAACAATTTAAATAACATTAAAATACGACCATGTGCCTAATTCTCTCCTTGTGAAGAGGCACTATGTAAAAACAATTTAAATAACATTAAAATACGACCATGTGCCTAATTGTCTCCTTGTGAAGAGGCACTATGTAAGAACAATTTAAATAATATTAAAATACGACCATGTGCCTAATTGTCTCCTTGTGAAGAGGCACTATGTAAGAACAATTTAAATAACATTAAAATACGACCATGTGCCTAATTGTCTCCTTGTGAAGAGGCACTATGTAAGAACAATTTAAATAACATTAAAATACGACCATGTGCCTAATTCTCTCTCCTTGTGAAGAGGCACTATGTAAGAACAATTTAAATAATATTAAAATACGACCATGTGCCTAATTCTCTCTCCTTGTGAAGAGGCACTATGTAAGAACAATTTAAATAACATTAAAATACGACCATGTGCCTAATTCTCTCTCCTTGTGAAGAGGCACTATGTAAGAACAATTTAAATAATATTAAAATACGACCATGTGCCTAATTCTCTCTCCTTGTGAAGAGGCACTATGTAAGAACAATTTAAATAATATTAAAATACGACCATGTGCCTAATTGTCTCCTTGTGAAGAGGCACTATGTAAGAACAATTTAAATAACATTAAAATACGACCATGTGCCTAATTGTCTCCTTGTGAAGAGGCACTATGTAAGAACAATTTAAATAACATTAAAATACGACCATGTGCCTAATTCTCTCTCCTTGTGAAGAGGCACTATGTAAGAACAATTTAAATAATATTAAAATACGACCATGTGCCTAATTGTCTCCTTGTGAAGAGGCACTATGTAAGAACAATTTAAATAACATTAAAATACGACCATGTGCCTAATTGTCTCCTTGTGAAGAGGCACTATGTAAGAACAATTTAAATAACATTAAAATACGACCATGTGCCTAATTCTCTCCTTGTGAAGAGGCACTATGTAAAAACAATTTAAATAATATTAAAATACGACCATGTGCCTAATTGTCTCCTTGTGAAGAGGCACTATGTAAGAACAATTTAAATAACATTAAAATACGACCATGTGCCTAATTGTCTCCTTGTGAAGAGGCACTATGTAAAACCGATTTAAATAACATTAAAATACGACCATGTGCCTAATTGTCTCCTTGTGAAGAGGCACTATGTAAGAACAATTTAAATAATATTAAAATACGACCATGTGCCTAATTGTCTCATTGTGAAGAGGCACTATGTAAGAACAATTTAAATAACATTAAAATACGACCATGTGCCTAATTGTCTCCTTGTGAAGAGGCACTATGTAAGAACAATTTAAATAACATTAAAATACGACCATGTGCCTAATTGTCTCCTTGTGAAGAGGCACTATGTAAGAACAATTTAAATAAAATTAAAATACGACCATGTGCCTAATTCTCTCCTTGTGAAGAGGCACTATGTAAAACCGATTTAAATAACATTAAAATACGACCATGTGCCTAATTGTCTCCTTGTGAAGAGGCACTATGTAAGAACAATTTAAATAATATTAAAATACGACCATGTGCCTAATTGTCTCCTTGTGAAGAGGCACTATGTAAAAACAATTTAAATAACATTAAAATACGACCATGTGCCTAATTGTCTCCTTGTGAAGAGGCACTATGTAAGAACAATTTAAATAACATTAAAATACGACCATGTGCCTAATTCTCTCCTTGTGAAGAGGCACTATGTAAAAACAATTTAAATAACATTAAAATACGACCATGTGCCTAATTGTCTCCTTGTGAAGAGGCACTATGTAAGAACAATTTAAATAACATTAAAATACGACCATGTGCCTAATTGTCTCCTTGTGAAGAGGCACTATGTAAGAACAATTTAAATAACATTAAAATACGACCATGTGCCTAATTGTCTCCTTGTGAAGAGGCACTATGTAAGAACAATTTAAATAATATTAAAATACGACCATGTGCCTAATTGTCTCCTTGTGAAGAGGCACTATGTAAAAACAATTTAAATAACATTAAAATACGACCATGTGCCTAATTGTCTCCTTGTGAAGAGGCACTATGTAAGAACAATTTAAATAATATTAAAATACGACCATGTGCCTAATTGTCTCATTGTGAAGAGGCACTATGTAAGAACAATTTAAATAACATTAAAATACGACCATGTGCCTAATTCTCTCCTTGTGAAGAGGCACTATGTAAGAACAATTTAAATAACATTAAAATACGACCATGTGCCTAATTCTCTCCTTGTGAAGAGGCACTATGTAAGAACAATTTAAATAATATTAAAATACGACCATGTGCCTAATTGTCTCCTTGTGAAGAGGCACTATGTAAAAACAATTTAAATAACATTAAAATACGACCATGTGCCTAATTGTCTCCTTGTGAAGAGGCACTATGTAAGAACAATTTAAATAATATTAAAATACGACCATGTGCCTAATTGTCTCCTTGTGAAGAGGCACTATGTAAGAACAATTTAAATAACATTAAAATACGACCATGTGCCTAATTCTCTCCTTGTGAAGAGGCACTATGTAAAAACAATTTAAATAACATTAAAATACGACCATGTGCCTAATTGTCTCCTTGTGAAGAGGCACTATGTAAGAACAATTTAAATAATATTAAAATACGACCATGTGCCTAATTCTCTCCTTGTGAAGAGGCACTATGTAAGAACAATTTAAATAACATTAAAATACGACCATGTACCTAATTGTCTCCTTGTGAAGAGGCACTATGTAAGAACAATTTAAATAATATTAAAATACGACCATGTGCCTAATTGTCTCCTTGTGAAGAGGCACTATGTAAGAACAATTTAAATAACATTAAAATACGACCATGTGCCTAATTGTCTCCTTGTGAAGAGGCACTATGTAAGAACAATTTAAATAATATTAAAATACGACCATGTGCCTAATTCTCTCCTTGTGAAGAGGCACTATGTAAGAACAATTTAAATAATATTAAAATACGACCATGTGCCTAATTGTCTCCTTGTGAAGAGGCACTATGTAAGAACAATTTAAATAACATTAAAATACGACCATGTGCCTAATTGTCTCCTTGTGAAGAGGCACTATGTAAGAACAATTTAAATAACATTAAAATACGACCATGTGCCTAATTCTCTCCTTGTGAAGAGGCACTATGTAAGAACAATTTAAATAACATTAAAATACGACCATGTAGAGAAAGCAAACACGAAATATAAATATTTGTAATATTTTTATTTAAAGGAGAAATTAAAATTTCCTGGA
Organism: Euprymna scolopes; assembly: GCF_053919585.1. Classification (NCBI taxonomy): domain Eukaryota; kingdom Metazoa; phylum Mollusca; class Cephalopoda; order Sepiida; family Sepiolidae; genus Euprymna; species Euprymna scolopes. The sequence goes on along the minus strand of NC_136512.1, from coordinate 36,527,668 downwards.
GCTTTTCAGTTTTATCCCAATATTAAAAAAATTATAATTGCACAAAAACGGAAATATTAGCTGCTATGTCCCGTGGAAGGTAATTCTTCATTGCCTGATACCCGCAAGTTAGACAAAAAAGAAAAAAGAAAACCACCCATGGAGAAAAGAAAAAGGAAAAATAAAACGATTTGAAAGAAAGATTTTTATTTAGTAGAAAGTCTTGATAGGAAAAGTCTATAATTGATCGGTTGCCACCCTTTAATTGCCATTGCTCCCAGGTCCACTGACCCGAAGTGGTAGTACCTATTAGAGTCTCAGCTATGGGCTAAATAGAAACCGACTTGAAAAAAAATATATATATATTCTCTTGAAAAAAATGTTCTTCCAAATCACTGGATTCGGCATTAAATGATCCTGAAAAGGGTTGATATGCCGTAAAACGAAAACAACTAACCAACCAAATCTCTATCTCCTCGTTTAACGTGTATCCTTTGGGAATATTTCTATAATCATGATCATTAGACAAAAATCCTTTGGTAATTTTCTTTTATAAAGATGGCCGTGTAAAGTTCACATCTCCAAATAAATCTCCAATACCGCGGATTCAGGTAACTAGAAATCCTCTGCGACATATCCAAGTTTCCTTTTTGTCCTGAGATAATTAATTCCTGTGGATCAGTCGCATATTTGAACTGTTTAAAGTCCAGTTAAGACTAAAAGCTTGCTCTCTCTCTCTCTCAAATTTCCTTCATCTCAGTTTCATTCGAGACGCATTCCAAAAGTCAGGCAATTTGACTTAAAATCTTTTTATATTCGGGAGGAATCAGCAATTCTTTCCTTTCAACTATTTTACAGTCTAGTCAGGACCGAGAAAACTGCTCACAACCATTGGGTCCCTTTTCCTTATCTGAGACCACGATTAAAAATGCCGGCAACCATGACACATTTGACACTTGCTTCAGCAACTTCTTTCTTCCTCAGCGTACTGTAAGCAGCAATTGAATTTTCAACCTGAAAAATTGTACCTAGTGGCAAAATTGGCGCACAAGAAGCTCGCCCAATCAGCAAGCAAAACGGGATCATGTGATGTGGAAGAGGAGGAGGAAGAACAAAACATAGAGAGAGGGAAAGAAGGAGAAAGGAGAGAAAGGAAGGGACAAAAATAAAATAGTGGAAATAAATTTTCCACATAATATGTTGGGTTAAAAAAGCTGTACATTAAAATTTATGCAAATTCACCAGTATTTTTGTTTTTATAAAATAAGATAAAACTTTATGAGTAAACGATTTCTAGCTGATGGCTTTGTGTGAATTAAAGTTTGAATAATATCCCTTGACTGTTGACCTTAATGTAAGCAGAAAATGGCAGAGGAGACATTTTGCCATTAAAATGTATATTTTCTTATTAAAAAAATATTTAATGAATTTGCATGATTTTTGGTGTAATCTTTGCAAAATCTAACACATAAGCACATAATAAAATTTTTATGCCATTTTGCTTATTTTCTTTTCACAATAACATTAGAGTAAAATTGGATAAGTGCCGCTTTTGTTCCGATCTAGCAGGTTTTGAAAAAGTTATTTATTTATGAAAAATACAAAAATGAATTAGGCACTAGGCTATTCAAAAGTGTTGGGGAGAGGGGGTCTATAATTATCTATGTCACTGTATTTTATATATGTTTATCATTTTGCCAGCTAGAATCTTCAATTACCACAATACTACATTAACTCCAGAGGTCGTCCTACTTAAGATACCCAAATCAATGTTTTTTATTTTTATTTTAATAAATACGAACATAGTTGTATTTGATTTTCACGCGTGTATTTGATTTCTATTTAAATTGTTGTATAAAAGATAAAAATTGGAAGACGGATAAACTGAAAGAAAAATTTTAATTCCAAAGTAAATTAAATGTGGTGGCCTAGTGAAAAGGGGAGATAACTAGGTGGGCTTTATTAATGGCGCTATCAAACAATCAGCGCTGGTATAATTTGCAACATCATTTTATCGATTTGATATCTATTACAAAAAGAGTGTTTTTTTTAAATAAAGCGACTATTAATATACTTTTTGATTTTTGAAATGTTTATAAATGAAGTTCGAGACTGCAAACACCCAGTAAACATCAATTTTTTTGTTAATTCTTTTAATAGCTGATTTAATTTCTTTCACAAACTAACAATAAACTATTACATCTAGTTCGTTCTGCCCCATGTTTGAACACTTCTTGCTTTTATCAGTTTGCCTGGCAATTATGTAAATTAACTTTCAAGCTTTCGTGCACTGCACAGGCGATTCTTTGTCACTTTTGTTGAAGGAATTGGTTCTCTCCATTATTCCCTCCCCTGTTCTTATCATCATGCATGTAGCAGCTGAGAGGAGACCTCATTTGTCTGTGACTCCTTCGAGAGTGGCATAGCTACATCAATCACTCCTTGTTGCTCTTCACTCTTGTTGCTATTGTCATTGTCGTTCAAATGATTAATCCTACCATCGACTGAGTTATTGACCGCATCATTCATCACCGGCACACATAATTCACTATCAATTGATGATGTGCTTCCGCCGCCAATTGCTCATCATCCGAGGATAGACGCAGACATGTCTTACATAGGGAGGTATTCTGTCCACACTCGGAAAATAAAGGTTGTTTCAACGAACAAAGTGAGTCGAGTTATTCTTTGTCTTCGTCTCCTTTTCGACAGAGTCTACAACGTGTGAGGTATTTACATGTTAATATGTGTTGCATATTTATACACGTACACGTCTATGGATTTATTTATACACATACATACACATTTATACACTTATACATGTACACATTATACACATATATACACTTTTATACACGTACACGTATATAAATTTATTTATAAACATACATACACTTTTATATACGTACACGTGTATAAATTTATTTATATACATACATACACATTTATACACTTGTTGAGTCATTTGGAACTCATTTATATACATACACGTCAGTTCTTTTCCTTCATTCACTCATGCACTTGTTTAGCCGGGATCATTTTTTCTTTTTATAAATTCCAAAAGAGCTTTACTGATGCCTTTCATCTGAACTTCATACTGATTTTTGAATTGAAAGCCAATTTTAATTTCAGAAGAAAAAAAATTTTGTTCCAAATAAAATTGGAGTCGTCAATCAGAGAAGTTTAGAATTGTAAAAGCCAAAACGAAGATGAAGAATAGGGTTTTCCATTAGGTAGTCGATCTGTAAAAGTTTGCAGATGGAGATTAAATTCCTTCACACGTTGGACACGAAAAACCATGTGTGGGAATTATAAAATATTCAGCATGTTTAATTAAGTGATTCTAGATTGTGATTTGTTGCGAGGGAGGCTTCATTTTATTGGTCAAGTCCTATTAGCAGGGTCTATAAATAGGAGATTCCAATCTTGGGGAATCACACTCCAGACATAATAGCAAAATTATTGCAACACTGGCACTGCACATTTGCTTGGGTCATCACACTATGGACACCCTCTTTTGACGTCATATTGTATTAATAAATCGCTCCTTACGCAGAGCATTGATTCCTAGTGGCAATCTCCTTTATTGATTTGTGATACCTCTCAACAAGTACTGGGTATGCGCACCATAAATGAAGTCAGACAACTCAGCAGTCAGCAAACATTCTGAACCTCTGATTGATATACATTGTACTATTGTCACTCTGGTTAATATACATTGTACTATTGTCACTCTGGTTGATATACGTTGTACTATTGTCACTCTGGTTGATATACGTTGTACTATTTTCACTCAATAAGAAAAATTTAATAAATGGTATCATACACTGTATCATAGGCGGAGAATTTTCTCGATGCAAGTATTGTCACAAAGAAAACAGAGTAGGGCTACAATCAGTAAGAGTAAAGTAGTAAACACCTCCATTTATACCCAACTTTTGCTAGATTTTTGATGGTCTGTTTCTCATCTTGAGTGTGTACAGGATTAATAGACAGACATTTGCGACAGGGTGCAATTACAGATTTCACAGCATTTTTTAGTTGTACAACTGGCGATCGTCTTGATGAGGTAATTTGCCCATTTCATTCCAGGATGACTTTGTTTGAATGGATTTTTCGTATATGGCGTAGCTCTATGCTGTCATTAAAGGTGACACATCTCTGCAACACATGCTCTGCAGCCTTCGTCATTGATTTATATTGAAGATGACTGGATAGCCTCTAAGAAAGTGCTTGGACTGTCCCAGAAGAAGAATTGGGATTGGTTTGACAACAATAACTAGGAGATACAGTGACTACTCACAGAAAAACACAAGTGTCACAACACACTTCAGCATGGCCTAAGTTCTGCTTCAAAACTGCGTGAAATGCAACAGCCATGAATCAATCACAAATCTCTGGAAATACAGAATTATGTAGACATGCATGTGTAACAGAGCACGGAGGTGTGTATGATAGCTGTATTCAAATGTTGAGCCATGTACAAAGTGTCGTCATGGCAAGGAAGAAAAGAAAAAGATATAAAAAGAAGAACGTGTGCGCAGATCGAGGATCACAATCACATTCAAGAGGATCATGTTTTATTCAGGAAATGAATGTTGTTTCAACGGAAAAACTGAGTCGAGTTATTCTTTGTCTTGATATGTGTATAAATGTGTTACACATTTATACACATGTATAAATATATTTACATACACATTTATACACTTATTGAGTCATGCGTAACACATGTATACACATACACGTGTATAAATGTGTTACATATGATTTAAAGAGACTATATGATGCCCTCAAAGCAATATACAAACTATGGGCTTCTAGAGCATCTTCACTGTTGAATGCTGATGAGACAACACTGATAACAGTGTGTGCCAGTATCTTAGATAGATGGACTGAGCACTTCAACTCGACTGAACAGGCCCTTTTTCAATTAATGCTAAGGCGATTGTCCAACTTTCACAAATCGAAGCAAACCAAACACCTCATGAGTTACCCACAATCCAGGAAGTTGATGTTAGTTGCTTTATTTTGACTATATCTGACGAGAGCAACGTCTGCTACCACCAGTGCATACTAAGCAGTTCTTAAAAGGTTTGCAAACGTCTTCTGATGAGCCATAACATCAGAATGATCAACATCAGAATGGTCAACCTCGTTATCTGCAAAATCATGTCCAGATAAAACCTTGTTATCTGCAAAATCATGTCTAGATAAAAACCCCAACCTCATTAAGTAATATCTTTGACCTTGGAAAACAATGATCTTGTATGTTTTAAATTATTCATCCATGCACACTTAAAGATAAGCAAATCAGAAATCATGCAATGCTGTCTCCAATATTTATCTCTCTTCCAGAGCGGGATGATTGAAAAGTTGGATTTAAAGAGCCAAAGCCCTAGAGAAAGAGTATTCTGACTTGAAAAATATGTCGAGACAGCTGTATCAGCATTTCCTGGTAGCGGTGCTTCAATTTGCTGGCACAAACATCAACATATGTAGTGTATGCATCCATATGGAGGTTGACATATATGATCCATTATATGGTGTATTTTTTATTTAGCTGGATGATAGCCATCAATGAGAGTATCCCTTTCGGCGGTCCAAACTTTTGTTCATCGTAGGAAATATTTCTTGATCTACTTCGAATGTTGCCGGTATTGAATACTCTGTAACAAGGTTTTGTAGCTTGTCCGGCACCTTGTGTTCTGCCCATTTCTACGTCATAGTCCATTCATTTCGTTTTTTATCAAATACCACTCAAAAATCAGAGTCTTTGATGACAAGTCGTTCATCAGGAAATTGGACCTCTCCTGACTACAAGATGGATACTCCACCTCGAGCCTTTAGCACATTTATCCCCATCATGAGGTTGAACCCAAGTTAGTCCTCTACTATTACCAGGACCTGCATTACAAATGTATCTCCACTCTTCAGTCAGAGGCTGAAAGATCGAACTCCACATGTTTGTATTCTCCTGATGATAGTATCCACCTAAATGGTCTGCTTTCACCACATGCAAAACATTTTTTTTTTTTGCTCAGTATGATACAGAAGTACCCAGAATCAACTAGTGCAATTCACTCTTTCCTACTCACAACTAGTCTTACAATTGGAAGTGCCAAATTCACATCTTGTCTAGTGAAGATGCTGAAGTATAGCTGTCATTCCCTAACACTAACCCTAACCCTTTTTGTTCAGATAATCCAGAAAAGGGTAGTGTAGTCCATCACACCAATTACAACATGCAACACTTCTTCACTGTTGGATGTCCTGACCTTTCTTTTCATCGTAGAGAGACAATTTCTAACTAAGTGAATAATTCCATCACATTTAAAGCACCTTATCTTGGTGTTCTTCATCTGGTTTTCCTTAGTTAACACTGACTTCACAGCTGCAGGTCCAGATGTAACATCTTCCAATATACCTCCCACTTGGGCCAAAAGCTGAGAAATGTTTATTTCCTCCAATTGAGAAGAAACTTGTGAGAACTGTCAGACATGGTTAGCCAATGCATCGATCAAAGCAGCTTTAAGTCCTTGATTCGTCATACCATCGAATACCAACAGGAAAATATGCACGATTTTGCCTAGGTGTATACAACATGCCACAAACTGTCAAACTGTACATACACCACATAGGAGTTCAAGGCAAGTGTTGTAAACAAAATCTCCTCTATTTTCCTCATTTAATAGCTGGTATGACTGCAAAGGCACCGCCTGTAAAATGCGTAGGAATTATGCATTCTATTTTTTCAATGAACGCAGCTGACTCACAAGGTCAGCTTTTGTAATCTATTCAATAATGAATTGACCGATTTCTGGACCACTAAACAGTATAATGCACAAGATTTTATCTGTTTCATATTCATAATGGAAGAAAAATTGATTTTTTCTTTTAAATAAAGTCACTATCGACATATTTTTTTGATTTTTGAAATGTTTATAAATGAAGTTACATACAAAAAATTTGGGACAATCTTGGGTGAAGGCACAGTAAACACAGTTTTTCCTATTCGTTCAAAAAGGAAAGAACCTGAATGCCTATGGAAGCAACTTGAATGCCTACTAGACACTATCCCCCCCTCTCTCTCTCTCTCTCTCTCTCTCTCTCTCTCTCTCTCTCTCTCTCTCTCTCTCTCTCTCTCTCTGTACAAGGGTTTGTCAGGACAACCTGGCACGAGTATACTTTTCTCTGCAAGTGAACCCTGACAGTGTTTAAAATCACATAGTATTCGTTGCCCAAATAAGATCTCCTTGGTATGACTAACTCCCATTGGATTTTACAAGGAATAGTGCACCTTCTCCTAGTGAAGTTGGATACTCCAGTAGACTAGGTGAATTCTTGTCCTGGATTCCAGTAACACCAAGAAACCACAAGAAAGATACTATAATATAGTTAAATGGTTAATTGTTCAGAGGAAAATGATGTTATTAATTCTTTTACAGTGGTTGCGATGTAAAGGAGAACTTTAACGGAATATTCGAATATTTATGTATCTCATATAGAGATCAAGTATTAGCCCTAGGAAGAGAAGAGCTTGATTTCTGAGCACTTCAACTGAAGTAAAATGAATCAATAGTTAGTCCAATTTCTTTCATAAACTAACTATAAACTACCATGTCTTTTATCGTCTAGTTCGTTTGGCCCCACATGTGAACACTTCATGCTCATCAGTTCGTCTAACCGTCTAAAATTACTTTACAAGTTTTCATGCAAGGCAGTAGTGTTTCTTTGTCGTTTATGGTGGGGAAATTGGCTCTGTTCATTAAAATCACCTCTGTTTTTATTATCACACACATAGAAGCGGTAAGGTGGTCTGCTTTGTCTATGGCTCCTTCGGAAACATGTTGATCTTTGCTGTTGTTGCTGTTGTCATATTTGCTCAAACGATTAATTAAGCCCATCATAAACTGAGTTGTTGGCTTCATCATTCATCACAATTTTCCATCACTAAACAATCTTATATGCCATCATGACGCTAAAATAGTTTCAAAGGAAGGAACTGCTAGTAGAAATGACATTAAAAACTATCATTGACTAAAATGACTATTATTGCTTACCGTGTAGAGGGCGAAGTCACCCGCTATGGGAGTAGAGGAATAATGTAAAAAGTCGCTTGGTCCGCCAATCAAAAATGAATGCACAGATTCACCGAGATTATAATTTACAACTGATATACATTTATTCACACTAATTTTTACACGAGAAATGAGAAACAGTTCAATGCCGAAGAGGTGTAGGAAAACATTACTTGCATAGTAATTCTGAGAGTCTTGTAAGAGACTAGGATATATAAATCCTAATCCCGTTACAAAAGAATAATGAAGCGAATGGAATTGAAGGAAACAAAAACTCAATTGATGGATAAGATAAACGTCGTTTATTTACTGTTGAAAGATACAACATGTGTTCATGTCTGCGCGGGTGTAACCATCGTTTGTAGAGGACTGGTATTGTAGAAAGAAAAGGAAATGTGTGTTCATCTCACTATCGTTTGTTCGTGTGTGGGAAGAGAAGTGAGTGATGTGGAAAGAGAAATGGCAGTCCATCGTGTAGACAAAGAAAAGGATAGAGGTGAAGCTGTACGCCATGTTAGCAGTCAGCTATGTGAAGGTATTCTCAGGGACAAGTTGTAGAGAGAAAGAGTGTAAAGCTGTTAGCTTTTTGTCCCACATAGTAGCAAGTGATGTGAGGTACACGCGTGCGCGCGCATGCCGAAAAGGCACGCTGTCGGTCCGTAGACTGGACTGCTCGAAAGCTGGTCCTAAAAGGGAGAAGCCGCTTATTGTTGCTCCTTCTTTTATACTTGTTTCCGGTGGTCTTTTGCGGATGTGTGTATTTCCTTTGAAAGGAAGTGGCGTCGCCCATCTGTGTGTGTACGTGTGCGCATGTGTGAGTACATGTGTGTACGTTAGCATGTGTGTATATACACGTGAATGTGAGTGTATATACGTGAACGTGAATATATGTACGTGTGTGGACGTGGGCGCGTATGTTTGTGTGCGCATATGTATGCGACAAGTAATATAGCTTGAAATGTGAACGTGTTTTTGTGTGAGGAAAGGTTCACGCAGTCTCTGTGAATGTCCTTTGCAAGTGTGCTATACATCATTCATCTTGCATCGTTATCGCATCCGTTCTGTCCTGAGAGACAATTGACACCCTCTGTATAGGTAGCTGCGCATGTAACTGCGAAGCAAGTATTGTGCAATCTCTATCCTTTAATCGACACTTATTCCGGTGGCAAAGAAAAGTCGAGGGTGACTAGACAATAATGCCGAGATAAGCGGAGAGCACATGCAGCACCTGATATTCGCAAATGGTCTCTCATTAAGGATTGACCAGGCTCTCTCTGTGACTTATAACTATGTCAGGTTTAACAGCAGCATTTTCAAGATGATTGGCTATAGGGATTATATGGTTGTAATATATGGAGTATAAGTCATTTCCAACTGTTCTTTCAGGTTGATGTTCCCAGGATTTGCTGCTACACTGGATGTTTAATTTTTTACAGATAGTCCAGTGGAGGTACTTACATACTCCATCATGTCTTGCTGTGTAGTAGCCGTTCCCCAAAATAACCTTGCAACTTGACTCGCACTTTCCATGGAACCTTCATGTTATGGAAATTGTTAGTTACAATTAGTGCATCAAATATTTTGAGAGTGTGGTTTTAAAATATAAAGGCATCGATTTTCATACGAGGGGAATAGCTACGTTAAGAAGGACAACTTCTTTCTTTTTTTTTTTTACATAGACGTCACCATTTATCAAGGCCGATAGGCCACTCAAGGATAAAGGGTTAAAGAGTGTAGAGTAGTCAAAAGGACAATATAGTAATCGATAGTAATGGAAGTTCGGTAAATTTGTTAACTTAAGTGGAACGGCTCATCAGAAACTTGTTCACGTTGGACTTGAAGACAACCATATTATAGAAAGCTGGAAAGCAGGAAAACGGAAGACAATTCCACATGCGTGCAGTTCTAAGAAAGAAGCTTTGATCATGGAAATTATTGATGATGTTTTCAGCTAGTCTAGTGTTTCTTGTGAAAGTTAGGCGAGGGGGGACCATAGATTGAAGCTCAGTCAAACACTTTCCATGAAAATAACGATAAAGCAGAGAGGTTGCAGCGAAGAGAAAAGGACATCTCCCACCAGGCCATGAAGTCTATTTTGAACCCTATCAAGGCAGGACAAGTCTTTTCTAGCAGCTCCTTCCCATATGTGGCAACAGTATTCCATCCTTGGACGTATCTGGCTCTTATATAGATAAAGAATTGCATCAGCAGTGAGATGTCTACTGGATCGATAGAAGGATCTGACCATTTTTCCAGTGGCCTTGGCAACAGATTTGATGTACGTATTCCATTTAAGATCAGGAGTAAAGGTCAAGCCCAGAAGCTTGTCAAAACTTGAGGCTTCCCCAAGACGAGAGCCATTCATTTTAAGTGATGCCAGATGGGGATCAGAACGTTGATGATGTAAAGATAGAAGCTTGCTTTTAGATGCATTAAAAGTAACCAGCCACTCCTTTCCCCATTGTACAACGTGATTAAGATCAGAGGAGAGAGAATCGGAGAGAACTTGGTCGTTTACTGTCTTAGATGTGCTACCATAGATGGTAGTGTCATCAGCAAAAATGTCTACGAATGATGTAAGGATGTGATTTGGAAGATCATTAATGTAGATCAGGAAAAGAGTTGGGCCCAGGATGCACCCCTGAGGGACTCCAGCATTTATACTGTGAGCTTCTGATTTTTGCCCATCAACTACTACTACTTAGAAATGATTTAATAATTGAGAAGACATTTCCAGCAATACCATAGCTGGAGATCTTGTGAAGTAAACCTTTATGCCATACCCAATCAAAGGCCTTTGATATGTCAAGAGCAATTGCCCTAGAAAGGTTGCCTCTGTCGAGAGATTCGCTAATCCTATGAGATATAACTGTAAGCACATCTGCTGTAGATCTAGCAGAACGGAAACCATATTGTGTGAAGGTACTAAGAAGGTTATTTTTGCTGAGATGGTTGATTACTTCTCTATTTAACACAGATTCCAGCAACTTACTCATGACGCACAGGAGACTTATTGGCCTGTACTGAGAGGGGGATGAACGATCACCTGAATTCTTAAATACAGGGCATACTGATGTGATTTTCCAAGGTGATGGGAAGCAATTCTCCTTAAGACAATGTTTAAACAGTTTTGTAAGTATGGACGCTAGTTCTGGTTGAAGTTTTTTGAGTACTATAATTGGAATATCGTCAGGGCCGGTTGCTTTACTGGAATCAAGGTTTTTGATTAGCTTGGCAACATCACATACAGATATTTGTATATCACATAGTGTGTTTTCTGATACAGGAGGAAATATTGGGGGTTGGCGGCCTTGGTCGCAAAGGGTAGAATTGGTTGCAAAGTTCTTGGCAAAGAGTTTGGCTTTGTCTGATGCTGACGAGATTAACTCAGGTCCATTGATTATAGTTGGGATGGAGCACACACTTCTGTTCAAGATTCTGTTTGCAATTTGCCAAAACTGATGGGAACCAAGCCGCTGCTCAGCTACTTTTGACTTGACGGACTGAGCATACAACTCTCTTGCATTCTTTATTACTTTCTTACAATGGTTGCTGGCAGTCCTGAAAGCGGCTTTAGTTTCCATACATCTATTACGTTGGAAGCAGTGGAGAAAGTGATTTCTGTGCGCAATAGCAGCAGAACATTCTGGAGAAAACCATGGCTGGCTGTTAGGTTTTTGCTGGAACTTTTTCGAGGGTATGAAATTGTCTATACCTACAATTAACCATTCTGTCAGGTCTGATACTATAGACGACACATCCTTTTTAAACATGGAACGCAGAGGAAGATCCGATATAAATGTACGGAAACTATCCCAGTCAGCCATAGTGTATCGATATACTATACGATGGAGAGGTACGTCTGAGGACTTATTACATTTCATTTTTATCTTAATTGATACAACTGAGTGGTCGGAAGATCCAAGAGGAGACAGAACAGAAACTGAACATAGTTCAGGGGAAGTTGTGAGAAAAAGGTCTAGGAGACTTGCATACTGGCCGTCATTGTCGGGCACACGGGTGGGTTCGTGAACAATCTGAGTGAGGTCATAAGCAATGGAGAAATCATGACAGAATCTCCCCTCATCATCGGTCTTGTTTGAGTGGGTCAACCATTCCACATTGGAAGATTGAAGTTAAGAGGTCGTGAGAATTACGGAATCAGTGAACAGGAATGCTATCAATTTCTATTTAGATTGCATGTAACTTTAAAGCCTTCTAACTTCTATTGACGGTAATCTATATATTAATACCGTAGTATCTTTAACGTACGTATGTAGGTGTGTCATGGTTTCCAGATTATAAATAATTTGATCAGAAGATCCTATTCATTAAAAAGGAGAATAGAAGGTGGTAACTTTCCACGAACATTAAATTAGTATGTAGATTCGCTAATTTAATATTTGTAGTATGTTTTCACCTTCTCTCCTTTTTAATAAATAGGATCTCTCGATCATCAAAGATGCAATGTAAAAAATGATTGAAATAAAAAAAAAAGATGTCGCTTTTGGGCCATATATGAAACTAAAATATACATTCTTGGACTTTTGGCTATGATCCAAGAGTAGTATCTGTTCTGTCTAAAGATGGCAGTATGATATCATGGGCGTCCATACAATGAAAATATGTCACAGACTCCTATAAGGATATTGGAGCTAAACCGTAATAACCAGATATATTCTGACACTACATTAACCAGATTACTTTTACAGTTTTAACAAAAAGGCTACAATAATATCACGGGTCTCCATTCATGCTGCACGTCCACATAATACCCAGCAGTAATATATTACATATGAAAGATGTCGCTGTGGAATTCCCGCAGTACAAAATTAATATTCGATAATTATTACTACTAGCGAACTAGTAGTAATAATTATCGAATTTTAATTTTGTATTCCATAAAGGAAAAATAAAAAATAAAAGTGTTTGTTTATATTGGTGATCTTTCAAAGCAACACATTTCAGGTGAAAACATTATTACATACTTACATGTCATGGCAAAATTAGTATAAATTCTAATAATTACGAAAATATGGTATAAATAAAAATAGAATATATCGAATTATCGAATTTTATCATATATTTTAATGTACAAGAGTTGTGCGACCAATTCAGTATGAAAACAAAAGAGATAACCCACGACTCAAATTTACTTAAATAAAAAGTCCGCCATCTTTAAGCACGATATCTGGAAAAGTAATTGTGATTGATATTTTATTTAAAATACTTCTAGCATGCATCATCTACTGGATTATTTTTCGTAATATTTTGAATGTATACTAATTTTGCCATGACACATAAGTACATAATGTTTTTACCTGAAAGTATAATCAGCAACACATGCATTGTTTGTAACTCAGAAGTACCCACGTGACCAACAATTACGAGGAGTAAGACAAAAAAAAAATTTCTCGACTGTTGAAAATCAAAGAAAAAATCGTTGTCGAATAAAAACGTTTTTTTTACTGGATTAAATAATGCAGCGATTCCTCCCTTCAATAACTTTAATGGAAGTTCTCTTTTCTCCAATTTTCATTCACTTCAAACAAAACATGGTGCCACTTGGGCGCAAGAAACTACTGTGAATTAGGAGACATCTTTCTAGGGTTTCCTAAGTTGAGAATCTTGCAGCAAGGTGCTTGTTCACATAACATTTAAATTTTTATATTTTGATACAGTCTGGGAAATAGTGAATGGAGAGAATTTCAAAGACAAGTTGTCCAAAGAAAGAAACAGTTAGAGGTGTGTGGAGCTGAATGTAATAGTCAAAGAAGCAAGCACCCATGTGTATGTGCTTTGTGTGGCTGTACAACTTGCCTTCATGTGGGATCTGAGAGAGAGAGAGGGGGGGGGTTTAAGATGGCGGCCATGGCTTTATAAGGTGTGATCTTGTGGAATCGCATGAGATCACACTACCCACTGCAAACATATGCAAATGAAATGCAATCAGTTTTTTTTACTAAAAAAAACTGTTAGCAGAGTAGAGAGGGACAGCCGTGTGCTGGAAGCTGAGAGATAAAATTGTGAGGAGGCGGATAAAATACAATGACGAATTCTATCTGCGAACTTTTTTTTTCAAAATACCAGCCCATTTAGCTACAAGCTATTTCGGCTAAATGAGGGACAAGTTCGACCTGAAATTAATACCAGAATTCGATGGCTCGACCCCGGTACTTGACTGGGTGGAAAAGGTGGAACTGCATTGCCTGTTGTCTGGCGTGAAGAGCACTGAACACCTTTGAACTCGGGATTTGAAACCCAAAACTCTTAAAAGTTTTGGTTAGGCATTCTTTTCTGCACCCCGTCTATGATCAAATGCCTGGTTGCCGCTCATAAGCAAATAAAACCTGGTACAAACCTCTAATTTTGTGCAACATGTAGGGTTCTGTAGCAGAAAAGCAAAAAAGAATAAAGAAAACCAAAAGCAATGGCTGGTGTATATAACTATATGCAGGTGAGCCTCATGAAGTAACAAAATTTTTTCATTACCTCATATGCAAATGAGATGCTGCCGGCTTGAATAAAAAGCTTGCTTTTCAGAGACATGTGTCAAATTTGGAATTGTGAGCTTTGACAGCAGTGTGCCGAATTAAACTCCAGAAATTGTTAGTTGAAAGTACAGAATAGTTAACAATCCATTTGAGAAAATGCAGAATAGTTAACAATTGATAATTTAACCACACTGTACAAGACAGAGTGGCTAGTAGTTGATATACTGGCCCAGACATGGCAACTAGACTCATGCATATGCAAATGGTGATTTGATAGAAATAATTCAGATTGACACACCAGTTCCCTTTAGATTACCAAAGTTAGGCAACGTTGAGCCCAGTCAGTACTAAAATATGGGAATTCCAAGTGTTGTATGTGCTCTCCGCTTATCTTGGCATTGTTTCCAGTCGTTTAGCACTTCTCCTTTCCACAGGAGATGTGTGGTTAGGACTTGCACAACCCTTGCTTCACAATTACATGCATAGCTACCTTTACAGGAGTATCTATTGTCTCTTGAGACTGAATGGAGGCATCAATCGAAGATGCTGGCAAACGTGAGAAGTTTTCTAGCTCGGTATAGGGAGTCCATCTTCTTTGTAACATATGTCACAGTATCTTCTATGTATGTATGTATTCTAATGCATGTAGCCTGAAAATGACACAGCGAGGATTTTAAATGTTGGACTCTTGGGAAGGGTACCATCGGCTACGGCAATCAGTGAATGGAAAGATTCCTTTGTCTTAGTAGCATTGAATGTTTATAACTTTCAATGTGGATGAGGAGATCAAAGCTCCAGATGGAACAACACTGAAAGAAGTTATTGGGTTTACGTACCTGAGTTCCATAGTTTCCACAAAGAGAGATATCGAAATTTGCATCTCAAAAGCATAGGCTAACTTCAAAGCTAACTGGTGAACTGAAAAGGGCAGTTCTTCAGAGCAGTGGTAGAGTCTATCCTTGTTTATGGTGCTACAACCTGTATACTCACCAAAAGATTGGAAAGAAAGCTAGACAGCATGTACACTTATATGCTACAAACAGTGTTAGCATATATATTCACAAGATCATTCCACGAAGCAGCAACTTTATGGCAACCTACCCGCCATATTTACTACCATTAAGGAGCGACGTCTGCTAGAGGAGCAAGCAAGAGCTGGTGAGAAATGTATTGCTGTGGACTCTATGGCACGGGTCCACGGGTGTACGAGCATAGGACAATTTAGATCCATGTAGATCCAGCAAATTGCACATGACACCAACTGTGATCCTGAAGATCTAAGGCAGCTGATGGAGGGAAATATGGAGAGAGAGAGAGAGAGGAGAGAGAGAGAGAGTCACATTGGTCCAGGCAAAGAACTCGGCCAGATAGATAGCATTGAATGTAATTCTCCGTTTGTTAGTTCCATTCAACAACTATGCATTTTTTTCTTTTTTTGACTTCTCATGGGTTACATTGTTTAAAAAAGAAATGATATGAATTCTAAAGTCATAAAATTATGATACAAATCAGTGTGACAGTAGCTTTGTTGCTGTAAGGCTGACGTATGGTTCTATTCAGTCTTAGGAAGTCGAATTTTCCAGTCTTTATTTTCTCTCATAGAAATTAGTTCATTGCTAATTGTCTACCGGAGAAACACCAACAGGCTGATAAAACATTTTTATAGACCAGTTTGCTTATCCTAGTGCACTACTTTCTCAAAACATTGTGTCTAACCTCCTCCAGAGTGGAGGGAAATAATATATTTCTTACAACTACGCGTCGGATTATTTGTTCAGTTTTCGAAGTGACTTGATGAACTACATTGTAAGACACTTTCACCACTTCCCTGTTTTGTTTTCTATCGATTTTAATTGTTTTTGACTAGGAGCAAAATGTTCTGATTCTATACTTCATCAATTCTGTCCTCGAAATTGAGACAATTTTGATTTTCTTCATTTAATGCATTTATGCATTTATAATGATGTTGATAAGTCTTTTGAATGAGCCTACCACCGGGGATTTTGATCTAAAATAAATGTGCTCTCAAGAACTTGACCCAACTTATATATATGTATATATATATATTTTTTTTCTTATTCCTGAGGGTTTTTTGGAAGGGGGGTGGATTTTATGAACTTTTAAGAAATTGATTGGATATTTGACACTGAACAAATTTATTATTAACAAAAAATTTGATATTTATTCAGCCACCATATAGAAATTTTTTTTTTTTTTCTGGATTGAACAAAAAAGCGGCAATAATTGTAGACTCATAGAGAATCTGTAAATCCATGGATTCATTTTTACCTAATTCAACCAAATTTTTTTTTTTTTTTGGGGGGGGGGTCACGTTTGCAGAAAATTTCCAATTCTGCCTTAGTTTTTTATACTTGCATGATCAAGACCATTTAAAAGGTTCTATTACTTTATTGTACACTTTCAATTTTTGGAGAAGGTAGAAGTGATTGGATCAAATATGTGCACGTAATCATATGTTTGTCTCAAAGTTTAAGCCATACAAGTGTAAGTACACGTCACGCATTAGAACAGACGTTTAGTGTTGTTTTAGGTGGTTACTTGCACTTACAACTGTCACTTTCGTTTCATAGCGGTCACTACCGGTCACTGGCGGCGATGACCAACATCAGACTAAATTTGACTGCTCCAAAATGAAATTAGCTGTCACTGTATGCCAGTGGCGAGCAGTGGTAGTCACTGGTGTGTAGTGGTGTTTCGAGGCATTTGGTAGGCACAAACTGCCTCTGCAACAATCGACCATGACCATTATTGACATTTATTAGATTGCTCCAAACTGAAATCGCTTGTTTTCATTGTGCCCTTTTATCCTAGACTAGTCATAAGTTTGTCTCAAAGTTTAAGCCATACAAGGGTAAGTTCGCGTCACGCATTAGAACAGGCAAAACTGCCCATAATTCTCAATACGGTATTCTGTCTCACAAGCGATGGATAACCTTTAATTGTAAAGCTGGGTATTTATTTGCTTCCCCAATGAGCAAATTAGGTACAAGACCGTTTTTTAATGTGGAGAGGGGGAGGGGAAGGGAAAGGGGAACCAGCTCCCTCGAGAGGATGGGAGGGGGAGCTGGTAGCGCTGCCTCTTGATCTAACATTGACCAGAAATTGATTGGCTCAAGGGCAATGGTTTTTTAGTGCAGCATCTGCCGGAACAGATACTACACTTTGAGATATTAAATCCTTTATTCAGGCAAAGATTAACATGAACAAAAAAATGGGTGTCGTTGGTCATCCTTGTCACTTTAGAACTAAACAAAAGTTTCTCTGAGCTAGAATCTTCTTTCACCATAATACCGAATTTGCCCTTTCGTACTTGGGGACGTCCTACTTAGCACCCAATTTTTAAAACATTTTTTATTAGCGTTTAAAAACAAAAAAGATAACAATAAAGGCAATCTTTGATGCCTGGGTCACGTGTAAAGCTCGTACATGTAACACTAGGTGTATCAGAATTTGGGGGGAATTTTTGACACCCTTAATACGAAACTGCGAATAAAATATAAAAAAAACTCGTCATTTCTCTTTTAAAAGTGGGTTGTTTATTTTCTTTATGGATTATACTTCCAAAAAATAAACTATTAAAGTTGTTTAAAATGTAATAGAAATATTTTTTTTTTAAACAGTAATGAAATCAATTGAATTTTACGAGCTAAGTATTTTTAAATTTTTAAACTTTAAAAATCTATCAAAATTTTTCTATTGATTCAATTTTTACTATATTTTCAGAGTCAATGTGAAATTTTATGCTCTTTCCAATAAACGGAATATAATATTTTAGAAAAACGTTTTTTTTTAATTCACGCCCCCCCCCCGTTTTGAAATGTCTATTAAAAAGTAAATAATTAATTTACGCACCAAAGTTTTATATATCACACATTGAAGATAATAGATCAATAAATAATATATTCAAATTTAAAACAAAAAAGTAGTGTTTTTTTAGAAATTTACCTGTAAAGTCCGAAGTTTAAAACCTTTTTTTTTAAACACGTTGTTTTTTTTTGTTTTGTTTTTTGTTTTTGTTTTTTTTTAAATAAAACCTTGGTCCTTGCTCCTTTAATTGAAAAAAATATTAGGGTTTGAATTACATTTTTCGATTAGTTATAAGCTTGGAAAGACAGGGTGTTGAATTATTCAATATATTTCACGCATTCGCAAGGTTAATTTCTGACACACCTAATGTAACACAAGCCATAATCATTTGGCGTTTTGTTGTTTTCTCACCTACTTGCATGCTACTGTGTCAGTCATTCAACGTTTGCGGAACTAGATATTAGACTAAGATTAATGTGTGTCCTTTTGTTCTCTTATTGCGCTGGGCGAGTTCTCTCTGTTTGCATCGATGGTGGTGTTCAACAGGCATCACGTTCTGCTTTGGTTACTTTATTAGCGCTTTACTGTTTGGCAACCTCTTCCCTCCCCATCTTCGGCGATTTTGTAAAGATATAGAATTGTAACTTGAAAAGGCGTCAAATAATGAACAGGGAAGACAAATTTTATATTAAAATGAAGTCGCTTCACTTGCACTGACCCATTTTTCTTTAATGTGTGTTTTAGTTTACCAATGAAATGAAACATGATATTTAAAAGATAATTGGGGAAAAAAAGGTGACCGTTGGAAAAAGTCTCGGGAATTTCCAATGACGACGCCATTGAAGTTGTATTTTCACACATTCATAACTAGGGCCAGGACAACAGCATATTCTTTTCATTGTTTTAACTCTCGAATGTGTATCCGTTGATATCTTATATGTTTTTATATAGAGTGATGTAATTTTCGGTTGATTAACTGTATCTAATTGTGTCTAATATATACTCAAGAGTCAAAACAATGAAAAGAATATGCTGTTGTCATAGCCCTATTAATGACATACATTCATTCATTTTGGCGAGAGATAAACGGAAGAAGAATAATTGTTGCTGGAATTTTAATTTATTGTTGAACTCTTCCTACTTACTTGCCTCCTCGCGAAAGCAGGATTAGTAAAAAATACGTTTGAATGTGGGGAAAATCTAGCTCCCAAAATGGGCACTCTAGATTGACACAAAAATTGAAATTGCCTCAGTTTAGAATGATCTCTTTTTCACTGACCGAGAACAGGAAATATGACACACAGTATCAGAACAGATACTACACTTTGTTCTTAGTCAAACGAATAAAATTGGGAATGCAAGTGCACCCCTCAATCTGAATAACCGTGGTTCAGGATATATATATATATATATATATATATATATATATATATATATATATATATATATATAGAGAGAGAGAGAGAGAGAGAGAGAGAGAGAGAGAGAGAGAGAGAGAAAGAGAGAGAGAGAGAGACTTTGTGGGACCACTGGGTGATTTTTAATACTTGATAGTGGTGAATAGTTTCTCTAAATAGAGGTGGTCCACTGAAGTAGCTCCAGTTCTCTCCAAACTTTACAACAAATGCCTTAATGAATCTTGCTTTCCAGCCTGCTGGAAAACTGCTTCTGTGATACCAGTTTTCAAGAATTCTGGCGAAAGAACTGACCCAGTAAATTATCGCCCTATTAGCCTCCTCCCACTTTTCGCCAAAATATTTGAGACCATAATTAACCAGGCTCTAGTCGATCACCTTACAGATGCTAAACTTCTGACTGACAAACAATATGGATTTAGGCAAGCGCGTTCCACAGCAGACATCCTAACTGTAATCTCTGAACATATTCACTGGACAAAGCAGGGGACAAAGTGATAGCTCTAGATATATCTAAGGCTTTCGACGGGGTATGGCATGAAGGTCTTCTCAGGAAAATTAGATCATACCGTATCACTGGAAGAATACTTAACATAATTAAATCCTTCTTAGATAAGAGAAAAATCCAGGTTGTCGTTGTACATCTAAACAATATGATATAAATGTGGGAGTGCCTCAAGGATCTATCCTTGGACCTCTATTATTCCTAATATTCATAAATGACCTCCCTGACAAAATTGTCTGTGAGATGGGTATATATGCTGATGACACCACGCTCTATAACAGACACGACAGGAAAATAAATGAACTCATATCTAAAGAAATGGCAGAAACACTAGAGGATGACCTCTGATCTGTAGTGCAATGGGGACAAAAATGGATGGTCACATTCAATGCTGCCAAGACTAAACTTGTTTCTTTCAATAATTACAAGAAGCCTTCTCTACCACCAATAGAAATGGCCAATGACTCTTTATCTGAAAGTACATCTTTTAAACTCCTCGGCCTAACAAGATACATGAGTTGGAACAATTACATTGAGAGTATTGCCAGGACCGCTGGAAAGTAGGATCTCTCTACCGTGCTAGAAAGCTACTAACGCCTGAAAGTATCCTGTACCTCTATAAGGCCACCATTCGCCCATGTATGGAGTATTGTTGTCATATTTGGGCTGGTGCATCTGCTACTAGTCTCTCGCTGCTAGACAAGGCTCAAAAGAGAGTCACCAATCTGATAGGTCCTGAACTGTCATCTAAACTTCAGCTTCTGTCCCATCAATGAAATGTTGCATCCCCCTGCTTGTTCTACAAGTACTTTAATGGTGCTTGCTCTAATGAACTGCAAGCACTTGTACCCCCTCGACGTAAATACCCCCGACAAACCCGACAAGCAGCTAAATCCCACCCCTTCACAGTAGAGATCCCTAGATGTAAGAGAGCCTTTTACTCCAGTAGTTTCTTCCCCAAAACCGCTAGACTTTGGAATTCCCCAACTGTACTGACATGCAGAAGTTTAAGTGTAACATGACCCGACATTTTTCTGCCCAACTCCCTACATAGTACCCCTGTAGCTTATGTCCCTGATAGTAGCCCCCTACATCAAAGTGGCAACGTGCCCTGTTTGGAATGAAAATGTAATAAAAAATATATAAATAAAACCCACCACAGCAGTAACCATTAATTTTTTTTTCATGAGCTGTTCGCTTGTTTTGGTGTTGTTGATTGCCTGGTTATTGATAATGCCACCCAATTAATCTTCTTAGAAGAATTTTGTGAGGCATACGAGATAAAACATCTTACAATTCCAGAATATCATCCTAAGAGCAACAGCCAAGTCCAGTGCTTTGTAGAGACACTAAAAACTGCACTAAAGACGATTTATGGGTCACTCACTGAAAAAACTCTACAACACTTTGGTGATATACCAACACGTTGCTACTTAGCCACAACCCTCTCTGTCCAGAATGCTTTGTGATACAAGATCGGTTAAATTTTTTTACGCTTTTCAATCGTCCAAATAAATTTTAAATTTCAACAAGCGTCAATATTTGCATCACCAATATTTTGATACTCATTTCTCCCAGTTGAAATGAACGCTTCTTCCTTTATAAGGAAATCTATCCTTGCTAAACTCTTAGAATTGACTTTGATGAAACAGAAGAACAGGCGACTCGAAGACTCAAGCAAACCGTGTCAGATAAAAAAAAAAAAAATCGCATTACACTTAATTATTATTATTTTTTTTTTTTGCATAAAATAGCAAATAGAGTGTTATTATTGGTATTTATTACTTCTCCACGAGAGCAATACGTGATACAAGGTCGTTTTTAATGTGGGGGAACCAGTCCATCAAAAAAGGGCACTTTGGTAGTACCTATTTACTATGCCTCCCCACGGGACAGAGTTAGACACCAGGGTCGTTTTTTTAACGTGGAGAAAAGGTACAAAATAAAAATTGTCTCAGTCGTGAAGGATTTCTCCTCCACCGAAAGAGAACAAGAAATAGAAGTGCAGCATCTGAAGAACAGATGGTATTTATTTGCTCCCCCACCGAGCAAATTAGGCACAAGGCCGATTTTTAATGTGAGGAGTGAAGGGAGGGGGAAGGGAAAAAGGGGGACCAGCTCCCGAGAGGTGGGAAATGGGAGCTGGTTAATGGTCAGGCATGTGGGGTTGCCCCCACATCTGGTCTTTGCTAGTCATAGCTAGTCATAGCTTGCAGCATCTGAAGAACAGATGGTGTTTATTTGCTCCCCCACTGAGCAAATTAGGCACAAGGCCGTTTTTAATGTGAGGTAAAAACCAGCTCCCCTAAAAGTAGGCAAAAAGGGGGCACTCTGGTTACCAAAAATAATAATTGTCCCAGTATAGAGGGTTTCCCCTCCATTGACTGGTACAAATTATCTTAAGTGTAGTATCTGCCGGAACAGATGGTATTTATTTGCTCCCCCACTGAGCAAATTAGGCACAAGGCCGTTTTTAATGTGAGGTAAAAACCAGCTCCCCTAAAAGTAGGCAAAAAGGGGGCACTCTGGTTACCAAAAATAATAATTGTCCCAGTATAGAGGGTTTTTATTTAAATGCTGCCCACATCAGCATTATGTGGCACAAGGCCGGAAAGTGGGAACCCCGCAGGCTCCCCTAAAGGAGGGGCACTCCTGCAATTTTAAAAATTGCCTGAGTAAACCCCGTCGGCATTCCCCGGTCGGGGCGCCTCAGGCAGCAAGCAATAAACTTGCCCCACCGGAAAGCCCGGTGGCAAGGCCTGGGAGGGTGGACCTCCTAGGTATTACCCAGGCGGTTCCCAGAATAGAGGGTTTCCCCTCCATTGACTGGTACAAATTATCTTAAGTGCAGCATCTGCCGGAACAGATACTACACTTTGATCTTGACGAAAAGGCCAATGGTAGTAGGCAAAAATAAAAATTGCCTTACTATAGAAAGTTTTTTTTTTACATTGACTAAGCACAAATTAACTCAAGAGAGATACTATACTCGGGTATCAGCCTAAAGGCCAGATCTTACTTTTTCTATTTAAATACAAAAAGGCAGACCCGATGTTGCCTAGAATTGAATGATGATCAACAAATATTTCGCATTCCTATATTTTTATTGTCATTAAAATCCGAGAAATCGCTCGGGAGGAAGCTTCACATGCCTCCATGCAGTAGCTTAGTCCAAAATATATGTTACTTCACATTGCAATATAGAGAACCTAATGTTTATTTTATTAAATTATTTTATATAAACTTCTTTCCAGTTCACAAAAAAAAAAAAAAAACATTAAGAAATTTATGTGCGGGGTTTGAACCTACAGACCACATGCAAAAAAAAAAAAAAAAAAAAAACATGTTATCAACTTACCCACAGTAGATTTTTCACGGCTCGTTGTTCTATCATTGTTGCTAAGTGACGACATGGAAAAAATGGCTTTACCGATGATAGATAAATTAAAATAACGGTTTCGATTATCGGTAATTATTGGGATATTCTTAGACAAAACTTAACTAAGATCGACGTCAAGGATGAGAGTTTCTATAGAAACGTTATATTTCAGAGGTGATAATTTTCAAACAAGTAAAATATTTGTTTATTTTCTAATATTACGTTGTAATTTGGCTTTCAAGCGCACTTGATGCGTATTTTATTTTATTCAGATTGAAACAACGTTTCTATATGAACTCTCATCCTTGACGTTATTCTCGCGTTGCCTACGCACAGTTCAAACATTTCAAAATACAACCGCTAGATACAACGCGCGGCTTTTTACAAACAGTGCACTCTTTCTTACTTGTTAGATTACAAAACCAACTTCAAAATCTAGTGGGAGGTGATCTCTTTTATCCAAACTGCATCCTTCACTCGCAAGAGATGTTGCTAACCTCTTTCTGCTGTACTATATTTTCAAATTTCGCTACAATAACGAAGAAGAACCCTAACCCTAACCCGAACCGATTTATGTATACAGAGTTGTGTTCCTTGTGGCCTTCGGGTCAAGATCAAAGTGTAGTATCTTTTCTTCAGATGCTGTACTTCAATTTTTTGTTCTCTCTCAGTGGAGGAGAAATCCTTCACGACTGAGACAATATTTATTTTTGTTCCTTTTCTCCACATTAAAAAACGACCCTGGTGTCTAACTCTGTCCCGTGGGGAGACATTGTAAATAGGAGCATGGCTTTTAGACAAGCAAGAGTTGCGTCTGTCACTGAATTACTATAGCCCCTCCCCTCCCCGAAAAAAACAAACTAGTATTGACAATACACCTGATGATGTGGACGTGTTTATTTACTCTGCTTGATTTAATTCATAAATTGGCACCAGTGCATAAATATTTTAACGGACAATAATGAAAAACAGAAACAAAAGGGAGACTGCAGAGTGGATTTTTAACATATAATTGTGCATAATTAGCACTCCTGTCTCACGAAATAATTACAGTGAAAGTGAAAGATTGTCAATCATCTCTATAAAAAAAAAAACTCAGCGTATCTCCCCCCCCCCAAAAAAAAAATAAGTGAATAAAATACAGTTTAAAAGCTGCTACTTTTTGTGATATTAATTTTGTGTATTCAAATGTTCTATATGCTTACTGAGGCGTGAGTATTAGTTTTTTTGTTTGTTTGTTTTTTTTTCAATTTTTTTTTTTTTCAATTGTCCGTTTAGAACACGGTGCTAAGTCAAGCGTGTCCACAAAGTAGTCAGTATTTGACAAAGGTGTTGGGCCGATTAATTGGAATCGGAAAAATTTGAACTTTTTGTGGTATCGGAATCGGGAAAACTAAAATCTATAGACCAAGTTTCACAAGTTTTTTTTTTACGCTTGCAAAAATATATGTACATATTACATATACAAAAATATATGTTCATATTACATATACAAAAATATATGTACATATTACATATACAAAAATATATGTACATATTACATATACAAAACTATATGTACATATTACATATACAAAAAATATATGTACATATTACATATACAAAAACATATGTACATATTACATATACAAAAACATATGTGCATATTACATATACAAAAATATATGTACATATTACATATACAAAAAACATATGTGCATATTACATATACAAAAACATATGTACTTATTACATATACAAAAACATATGTACATATTACATATACAAAAACATGTACATATTACATATACAAAAACATATGTACATATTACATATACAAAATATATGTACATATTACATATACAAAATATATGTACATATTACATATACAAAAATATATGTACATATTACATATACAAAAACATATGTACATATTACATATACAAAAACATATGTACATATTCGTTATGGCTTGCAATAAGCCACAAAGAAAACAGAACAACGGAATAGAGTTTAAACAATGTATTATGGAACAACAACGTAAAAAGGTTACAACTGAAAATAGTAGTAAACGTCACCGAGCAGGCGAGGGTCGCTCTGGTGTTTAATCCACACCTGGGATCAAAAGGTCTATGGTTTATATAATGGATAGAACAGTCTATTTGGAGGGTGATTCCCCCACAACCTCCCCCCCCCTCCGAAGCTGATTTCCGCGGTTGTGAAAATTAGTATTTCTTCCTTTTGGGGCATGTCTGTGCGCTTCCTCTTTCTGCCGGAGTGTCTCAGTTCTGACATCCCTTTTGGAGAGTCTATGTCAAAACATAGTTTCAATCGCCTCATTGCCGTCCTGCGGTGGTTCTTCTTGATCCTCTTGGAAACGTTTCCTGATTTGGTTCAGGTGCCTCTTATGTTGGAACTTTGGGCCCTGAATGATGTATGTAACATGGCCGATTCTTCGTAAGATCGTGCTCTGTTCCCAAAAAGAAACACTATTTCTAAAATGTCTAAAATACACGTTATCTTCGCTGTTAAACCGTTTCGTTGTGTACTATGTGTTTGGGTAGCAGTTTATCAAATACGGATTTTATTTTCCGTCCAAAAATGATTTCTGCTGGGGATCCCGTATCTGGTTTGTTCAGATTTCTCGTAATTCTGTAAACCTGCAGAAATTGCTGAAGGGCCTTTTCTGTCGGTGTACTGGACGCCTTTTTTTAATACTCTTTTAAGTGTATCGATGAAGCGTTCGGCCTGGCCGTTGCTTCTGGCATGGTACTGAGGTGTCGTATAATGCTTGACTTAATACATCTCGCAGAATTCTCTGAACTCTGTCGAGGTGAATTGTGTAGCGTTGTTGCTAACCAGACAGTCTACAACCCCAAACCGGGCAAACAATTCCAATATAAAATTTGTCATTGTTGCCGTGGTCGGTTTTTTGCATTTTAGTACCTCTGGCCATTTAGAGTAAGAGTCAACTACTATCAGGTAGTAAAAATCCTCCACAGGTCCCGCATAATCGATGTGGATCCTCGACCATGGTTGTTCAGCCTTAGGCCAAGGTTTATATGTTATCGGTGGTGATTTTGCAGCCAAAGCACAGCCTTTGCATCTGTTCACCATGTCGGTAACATCTTGGTCCATAGTTAGCCAATAAACAAAACTTCTCATTAGGCTTTTCATTCTGTTTATTCCTGGATGCACCATGTGAAAATCCCTGAGAATTCTTTTTTGAAGGGTTTGGAGGATGACAACCCTTTCACTGTATAACAGTATTTCTTTGCAACCAGAAAAAATTTCTGAACTGGTGTCACCCAGTTCAAATTTCTGCTTCATGGTTTGAAGGAAATAGTCATTTAGGGATTCTGACTTAATTTCCTTAAGTGTGATCGGCAGTTCGCGGATAATATTGTTTATCATAGTTTTTGAATCACTATTAATACGTAGGTTCAGAAGAGTAGTGGTTGATGGGCAGAAATCAGAGGCACACAGTATTAATGCTGGAGTCCCTCAGGGGTCTATCCTGGGCCCAACTCTCATCTTGATCTACATCAATGATCTCCCAAAACACATACTTAAATCATTCGTTGACATTTATGCTGATGACACGACCATCTATGGCAACACATCAAAGGCCGTAAATGACAAAGTTTTCTCTAATTCTCTCTCCTCTGATCTTGAGCACGTGGTACAATGGGGGAAGAGGTGGCTGGTCATTTTTAATTCATCCAAAACCAAGCTTCTTTCTTTACATCATCAACGCTCTGATCCCCATCTGGCATCAATTGAAATGGATGGCTCTCATCTTGGGGAGGCCCCATGTTTTGACAAGCTTCTGGGTGTGACCTTTACTCCTGATCTGAAATGGAACATGTACATCAAATCTGTTGCCAGGGACGCTGGGAAAATGGTGGGATCCTTCTACCGCTCCAGAAGA
The DNA here is from genome assembly GCF_053919585.1 of Euprymna scolopes. Taxonomy (NCBI): domain Eukaryota; kingdom Metazoa; phylum Mollusca; class Cephalopoda; order Sepiida; family Sepiolidae; genus Euprymna; species Euprymna scolopes. Next base: position 36,500,080 of record NC_136512.1, on the reverse strand, counting down.
TATCTCACTACTGATGCAATTCTCTATCTATATAAAAGCCAAGTACATCCAAGGATGGAGTACTGCTGCCACATCTGGACAAGAGCTGCTAAAAACAGCCTATCCTGCCTTGACAGAGTACAAAATAGAGTTCGTGGTTTAGTGGGGGATGCCCTTTTCTCTTCTCTGCAACCTCTCTCCCACAGAAGAGACGTTGCGAGCCTGTCTTTGTTTTATCGTTATTTCCATGGCAGGTGCTCGTCTGAGCTCCAATCCCTCGTCCCCCCTCGCCAATCTTTCACGAGAAACACCCGTCTGGCTGAAACTACTGTCAATAATTTTCCCCACTCTTTATCTGTGCCTAAATCCAAATGTAGATTCTATGAGCAAAGCTTCTTTCTTAGAACTGCACGCCAGTGGAACTCTCTGCCGCTTGCCTGTTTCCCACCTGACTACAACTTGGACGTCTTCAAGTCCAATATAAACAAACTCCTGAAAACCGCCCCCTTAAGTAAGACACTCTATCAAAACCCCTAATACTAATGATTACTACAATACTATCTCATTGATTACTGTACACGCAATAACCCTTATCCCTGAGTGGCCTTCGGGCCTTGATAAGTGGTGACCCCCATGTAAAAAAAAAAAAAAAGTGCCATGATTACTGAATCTTCAAGAGGTTCCATTTTGGCATGTTCTCGATAAACCGTCTACATTGGCTAGTTGTTTTGAGATGAGAAATTGAATTGTAAAATTATAGTTCAGCAGAATAGTTCTCCATCTTAATAGTCGGTTCACAGTGAATGTTGGAAGTCCTTTTTTTTATCCAAAAAATGGATATCAACGGCTTATGGTCGGTTGTTAGAAAAAAATATCTTCCATACAAGAACCGGTGGAATTTTGAAACTACAAATATAATTCCTAGGGCCTCTTTCTCGATCTGAGGATAATTCTTTTCCGCTGGCAAGAGAGTCTGTGATGTGAAAGCAATAGGCTGTGTCGAGCCATCTGGCATTCGATGTAGCATGCACGTCCCGATGCCATATTGACTAGCGTCACTAGCTACTATTATGTCCAACTGCGGGTTGAAATGCGCTAGGAATAGTTGTAAAGTCAGGATTCTTTTTATTTCTTGGAATGATGTCTGGCAATCTTCTGTCCACTCCCAAGCTTTATCCTTTTTCAGCAATTCATTTAGTGGTGTGCGCAATTTGTGCATATTTAGGATGAACCCTTGGTAATAATTTGCCAAACCTAAAAAACTCTGCAATTGAGTTATGTTTACTGGTGCTGGCATTTCTTTAATAGCGGTCCCCCTATCTGGGTCTGGGCGTCTGCCATCTTTATCGCTTATTTGACCTAGGTATTTAATTGTTTGTAAAAAGAACTCGCATTTATCTGCTTTGATCTTAAATCCATAATCTTGTATTCGACTGAATACTTGTCTGATATGTTTTTCATGTTCCTCCCTGCTTTTGCTCGCTATGATAATGTCATCAAAATATGCAATTGCGATGTCCAAGCATAGTATCCATTACTTGCTGGAATATTGCGGGTGCCACCTTGATACCGGTTGTGTGCCAGGTTTCAACTTAAAATCTGTGGCCATTTTGTACATCTCCCCAGGCCAGGAGTATATACGTTTGTGAATTCTTTTTTAAAACAAGTTATAAGTTTTTCCGTTTCTGCTGTTATAAGTTTTTCCGTTTTTGCAGAATGTGGATATAGGAAGATCCCAGAGACGAAACTTCTCCATGCTGTCAGAACCGAACAGGTTTTCACTATCTTTTAGCACATACAATCTTAGTTTTTTGTCTTCCTCCGTAAAGTGACGTTTAAAATGAATTTTTGTACCATTAATGGTCGTCGCCGTTCTGTTAGTTTTTAACATAGTCGGCTTTCGTAATATTTTCCATGTTTTGAGATTTATCATTGAAAGATCTGATCCACTGTCTAATTGGAATTTAATAGCCTTGCCGAAAATGTTAACCATTACATATTTGCATAGATTTTCATCTACGACGTCCTTAGTTCTGGTTTGACATACATGGCTTCTATTTTGAGTTTTCCTACAGTGCGAACTTTTATTGCATAAATGGCATCTTATTGCATAAATGGCATAAAAATGGGCAATCCCTTACCCAATGTATTCCACCACATCTGAAACAAGCGCTCGGTGCTTTTAGTTTTTCTGAGTTTCGGTGGTTAGTGTCTGTATGCCATTTCGACGGTTTTTTCTTAGTTACTTTTTTTATATTTGCGATGCCTGCTTCAATATTTCTTGCATCTTTTTTTATAATTTCTACTTTTTGACAATCCTCAGTCAATTTTTGAACTGTTAAGTTCGGTTCATTTTCTAATTTTGTAAGGACTCTGCGCCTGATTTCCGCATCTTTTCCCGAGGTTAACCCTTGCGCAAACACAAGACATTTAAAATTATCTGCTGTTAGTTTATACAACTTAAAGTCATCACAGTGTTTGTTCACTACAGCGGCGTAAGTGGCAAAATCCACATTCAAACATCTCCAACGTTTATGAAAAAGAGACGTTTTCAGTGAGAAAAGTTCTGTTAATAAATTTACTGTCTCATTGAATGATAAATCTGCTGTTTTCCGAGGCAAGATGTAATCCACGAATTTATCATGCTCAGCCGTTTCCAATTTTCGTAGTAGAAGTCTGATTTTCTTTTGATCAGACCAGTTGCTGCAGTCAATATTAAAAAAATCTTCATAACGCCAAAAATACGCTGCAAATGGTTTTTCCTCTTCCTCGTAATTAAAATTGTCTATTGCGGTCCATATTGTATTCTGAGAAAATGCTGAATTGCTTTCCACGTTCGCATTATTCTTAACAATTTCTGTAAGCAATTCTTCTGTTTGTAATTGACGTTCGGCTAACTGTTTTTGAACTTCTAATTGACGTTCGGCTAACTGTTTTTGAACTTCTTTTTGCTGTTCCTTGGTTCGTATTTGACATTCCGCTAACTGTTTTTGCAATTCCTTTTGCTGTTCCTCGAATAATATTTGACGTTCGGTCCAGTGTTTTTCGGATTGTGACTACGCTTTGCAGCATCGATATGCAACTTGGTCAAATGTTCCAATGCTACTTTCAATTCGTCCATTTTGCAATTTCAAAACGTTCGCTGAATTTTACAAAACTGTTTTATTCTTTCTTATTTCTTCCTCCAGACAATAAAACGAACAGAAAAAAACATAAATATATAAAAAGTTCATTGTCTAAAGAAAAAAAATAACGCCCGATTTTAGCATGGTTTATATAATGGATAGAACAGTCCCCACAATAATATTACAATAATCCGAAAAAATAAATAAATAAAAACAACTCTATAGTCAAATATTTAGAGATTTTAAAGAATCAGAATCAGTATTTGTATTGGAATCGAGAATTTAGAACAGAATCGGTAATGGAAGAGAACAGAAAGTTATCCTTGGGTTTACTTTAGGCAGACTCATAACTCTTGCTTCTCTTATCATGTCTTTTAAGTCTCACATTCGATGAGTAATGACTTTGACAAAGGGGGAAGAACTGTTGTTTTCTGTGTCGAAATCGTTGGCTTGTTTTTCACCATCAAGTAGTATTTTTTAGCTCCTCACATCAACTTGTGGAGTTTAAAAAAAAAAAGTGTCAGAATCAGGAAAAATATTGGAATCGTTCCATCATTAATGTATACTTTTGTAGCCTAACCTGCCTCTGGGTAACACAATCACAAACTCTTGACCAGATGACTGTTATTTTGGAATCTAAGTGTTTTTACTCGATGCCTCCGTTCAGCCTCAAGAGAAATGGATACCGCTTATAAGGGCAGCTGCGCATGTAATTGTGAGACAAGGATTGTGCAATCTCCAATCACGTTGCTCCTGAATCAGCACTGTTTGAGTTCAGTGGCAAGGAGAAGTCCAGGACGACTGGAAACAATACCAAGATAAGCAGAGAGCACATACAGCGCCGGGAATCCCCAAACGGTCACCCATTTTTGTACTAACCAGGTTCAACATTGCTTACCTTCAGTGACCCAACGGGAACCAGTGTGTCAAAGTGATTATTCCGTATATTACTGTACTGTTGTTATTATCCCGGATTATAAAAGCACTGCACGGCAAATTCACTGTCTTACTTCTGCCCAGCCTAGCCTTGATAATTGAAACACTTACCAGACCTCTTACATTCTCTTTTGGGTCTGTCCTTCACAAACACACCTCAAACCATGTATAGTATGTTAGATTTCATCTCTCTACTCACACGCACATCATTCTGCTCAGACTTTGTTATACAAATTATCATGAACTCACTTTTGTAGAAACAACATGTGCACCCCATGCAAACGCACAAAGACTTCTCTACTCACACACACATCATTCTGCTCAGACTTTGTTATACAAATTCTCATGAACTCACTTTTGTAGAAAACAACATGTGCACCCCATGCAAACGCACAAAGACTTCTCAAACGCATGCAAGACTTCTCTATTTATACACTCCCCCCCACACACACAATGCCTACTGGGGAGAACTTGAATGCCTACTAGACACTATCCTCGAGTGTCTAAGGTCTCTCTTTACAGGGGTTTGTCAGAACAATCAGACATGAGGATACTTTTTCCATAGAAGTAAACCCTGACCAAATATTCAAAATCACATAGTATTCGCAGCCCAAAAAAGATCTCCTCACTACGGCTACCCCACGGCTTTTCTGAGGAACGGTGCACCTTCTCCAAGTGATATTACCTCAAGTAATAGCACGATACTGGATACTCCACCAGACTAGATAAATTCTTGTCCTAGAATCTAGTAAGACCAAGAGACCAACATGAAAGATATACTACAACATATGAAAATGGTCAATTGGGGAGAGGAAAATTATGTTCTCAATTTCCTTTACTAACTCAGTGCTTGAGAGATAAAGAACTTTAATGGAACATTCGAATATCTATGTATCTCATATAGATTTCAAGTGTTAGCCTCAGGTTGTGGGCCCCTTGATTTCTTTGACTGAAGTAAAATAAAACAAAAGTCATTTGCAAATACTCTTTGTACACATTTTCAAGAACACAACTACAGTTGAGTTTGTGAACAATAAATGTTTTTTTTTAATTCTATATTGTCTCAGAGTTGTTACTTTCTTTTTTGTGTGGCATGCTTGTATATTGAATGCAAACATATATCGGATAAGATTCCTCTCTATTTACACACACATCATTTTACTCAGACTTTGTTATACACATTCTCATGAACTCAGTCTCTTAGCAAGCAGCATGTGCACTCCATGCAAGCACACAATATGCTATGCTTGTATATTAAAAATATGTATGATAACCATGCGAGAAAGGTAGGCTCTCTCTACCGTGCTAGAAAACTACTGACACCTGAAAGTATCCTGTATCTCTATAAAGCCACCATTCGTCCATGTATGGAGTATTGTCGTCACATCAGGGCTGGTGTGTCTACTACTAGTCTCTCGCTCCTAGACAAGGTTCAAAACGAGTCGCCAATCTGATAGGCCCTGAACTGGCATCTAAGCTTCAGCCTCTGTCCCATCGACGAAACGTTGCATCCCTCTGCTTGTTCTACAAGTATTTTAATGGTGAATGCTCTGACGAACTGCAGACACTTGTGCCCCCATGACGCAGACACCCTCGACAAACCCGACAGGCAGCTAAATCCCACCCCCACACAGTAGAGATCCCTAGATGTAAAAGATCTTTCTACTCCAGTAGTTTCTTCCCCAGAACTGCTAGACTCTGGAATTCCATTCCAGGATCCTGCTTCCCTAACTGTACTGACATGCAGAAGTTCAAGTGCAACGTGAACCGACATCTTGCTGCCCAAATCCCTACATAGTGCCCCAGTAGTTGCTGACCCTGATAGTAGCCCCCTACAACAAAGTGGCAATGTGCCTTGTTTGGGGTGAAAATGTAATAAAAAAAAAAAAAGAAAAAAAAAACAGCATTGTCCAAGCAAAAATCTCTTCACTTTCTTCCAGTTTTATTTTGTTTTTACTAATGGATCACCACATACCAGGGTGAAAAGTACACATAAATATGCTATTTTAATTTATGCAGATTTTATATTTATTATTATAGAGCTAATACTTTATTGATTATTATATTGTACCCAATATATAGTAGTGATTTCAAAAGTTAAAAAATATATGACTTGGGGGTGTCAGCAGCCAGAATCGAAACCAAGGCATATAACTATCCAGCATTATTCGTTACCATGTCCATATGCATATAAAAGTTTGAAAAAATAACGTTGTTAACCCTATAAACGTATATTTGTGCATGTGTAGAAGGTATACGTTTAGTTAACTTATGCTTGACAAGTCTAAATTCCTTTTCATTTTGATCACTTTAGAAGCTATTTTACCGACAACTAAAAAACAAATCGAATCTGTTCCACACGTCCAAATCACTACATATTAAGTTTCTAGTCTGTAGACAAAAAATTGGCAGAATAGTTTAGTAAAAACCATTCCTCACACACGCAAACAGACAAGGTCATTTAAGATAGAAAGATAGATAGATACAGTAAATGTTCCAAATTTGTTAAACAAAACATTAATTCAAAATCTCATTGCTCGTGTGCATAATCTCGTTGCTTGACTAAGGAGGATGGCGGCGTCAACAATTTTTATAACTAGTGGTCTCGCAAAGTGATGCAAAATCTCGCTGCTCGTGTGAAAAATATCGTTGTTTTTGTGTATAATCTCATTGCTCGACTGCATAAAAGGAGGATGACGGCACCCACAATTTTTATAACTAGCGATCTTGCAAAGTGATGTTAAATCTCACTGCCCATGTGAAAAAATTTCGCCTGCATAAAAGGACGATGGTGGCACCCATAACTAGTGGTCTCACAAAGTGATGTAAAATCTCGCTGCTCTTTTGCAAAATCTTGCTACTCGATTGCATAAAACAAGGCCAATAAAAGAACAGACAGTGTACGAAAATCCTTGTTACATGTTATCGAGTCATTTTGCTGACTTGCCTTTTTTTATTAATTTTTTTTCCTTTTATGTATTACAATTCTAAATAAGCGCGGAAATATTTTTAAAAATTGATAAAATGAACCATGTACAATCAAACAACTGAATTGTGTTATGCTTAGCAATGCTTGCTTAAATGAAAGAATGTTTCCTAATATACACAATAATTAAGGTATTAGATCAGCTTAATGGTTGAGCCTATTAGTCAAGCAGGGCTATTATTAATACTAGTATATAGCAATTTAGAAATTAGTAAAATGATGACATATTCATTTGTATCAGTTCCAAGAATTCAACTTCTACCAAATTTTATGTGTATAATCGTTTCTTGGAACCGATATAAACGAATGTCATAATTTTTGTTTCTATCTATGTATTTGATGGCAACCAAGCTTCTCTCTTTACATCATCAACATTCTGATCCACATCTGGCATCTGTTGAGACACTTGTAGTCTGTCTAAACTGTACGAACGAACTGACTAAACCAAGATGGCCGACTCCTATTTATATCACCACAAGCAAGGGAGGTAACCATGTAACTGAAGCAAGGGAGGTAACCAATGTCTACATTAACATTGCTGCTGTCCTCAAGTGAATAATTTATTTCTGATTTAACAAGTCCCTTAGAAGCTCAGACGAAGCTCCTGCCTTGGTCAAACAATCAGAGACCTGATCACAACCCTTGATCCATTCTATCTGTATCTCTCCTCTACTCTTCATTTCCTTCAGCCTTGCTACATCTATTCTCAATCGTCGATCGCTTACCAGATTGTTGGAATTCAATGTCTCCACAAGTGATGCATTATCTGTCTTGCAGAGAACGTCTGGCAATTTAGATAACTGAAATACCTCTTGTATCATAACCGCAGTCAAAACACCAGCATCAGCTCCCTCATTCAGAGCAAGAGTCTCTGAGGCCAATGCGCTTTTTGTCACTCTGTCCAATTTCTTTGACGCCCAACACATGGGGGCCATTTTGTCAGTACTTCCTCCAATAAAGACAACAAAACCACCCTGTGAAGATCCATCTTCCAGACTGGCATAAGAGGCATCAGTATAACACAAAATGTGTAAATCTGAGGGCTTTCCCAATTTTGGAAATGTTATAGAACCCTTCTTGGATTTCAATTTTGATAAGGCTTTATTCGCCTCAAATAAGGCTTTTACTTTGGGATGCTTTCCAGTGTTGCTCATTTTACACACATCAAAAGCTATATCAGGGCGTGTTTGAGTTGAAACCCACATCATCTGACCTGCAAGTCTCTTCAACTCATGCTTTTCTTCTTCATTCAGTTCATCATTTTTCCTCAGTATCCTCCCTTTGCTTATTTCTATTGGAGATATGGAAGATACATATAGATCTTGTTCTACAGTGATCCCATTTTCCTGTTGATTAACATTCAGTCCAACATATTTGAATGTTCCACCTTCATGAGATCCCACCTTAAATTTTTCTTTCAATGTTGCAATCACATCCCTTTCAAACTCTGTGTTTCCACAGAAAACAAAATCATCCACGTGCATAGCAAGAATTCCAGTCAAATTTCCTTTAATATCATGCCACAAAAACAATGCATTATCATAAGCACTTGCTACTCCTTTTAATTCAATCAAAGCCTGAGTAACTCTCTTGTACCATGCCCGTGGAGCATCATTCAATCCATAGATGCATCTTTTTAATTTCCACACTTGAGATTTAGGACAAACATCAGATGGTGGCCTCAGGTACACATCTCTCTCTAAAATACCACCTTGCAAAAAGGCTGAGGTAAAATCTATGGTCTGCAGCATCCAATTCTTTATTGATGCGGTTAGCATGACCATTCGCATAGCTTCACGGCTACATGTTGGGGAGTCCGTTTTCAGATTACTATTTTCTTCATAGCCTCGTGCTACAAGGCGAGCTTTCATTGTTTTCTGATTATCCTTGAATTTTTCAGTAATCACCCATCTTGTGGATATTGTTTTTTGACCTGTGTATGGCACACATTCAAATACTTCATAGGTGTTCATGTTTTTTATTTCTTTATGCTTGGCATCCATTACAGCTTTCGACTGCTCTTGTTCAGCGGTGAGCAGGACTACATTTTCCTGTTCAGTATATTGGGGCACTTCTCTCCAATGATCAATATGATTCCAGTTGATACAAACTTGATCCTCGTTTTCATCCTCAGGTTCTATATTGATCCAATGACTATATTTGCCAGTTGATTTAGGCTGTACTGACATAACCTTTCCTTTCTTCCACTCCCCACTTCCATTTATTTTATAAGTTATGGTCTTATTTCGGCCAGGTTTTTCAGTCTTATCTCTTAAACTGGTAGAACTATCAACAACTTCTTCTCTGTCTATATCTTCACTTTCTACCACTTGATTCTGCAACTCCTCCTCCTCAACTGAAAGGTATTCATTCTTCCCTTCTGTAGTGTTTCCCAGCATTTCAGCTTTTTTTGTTCTTTTTTCGTTGTTTTTATTCACTTTCATCAATTGGCACGGATGCATCCTATAAAATGCTCCGCCATGTCTGATTAAGACAAACTGGCCTTCTCTGCCTAACACTTTTGCTGGACCACGCCATCCTTTAAAACCCTGCCTCCGATAATAGATTTGGTCTCCGGTAGCATAATCTTCATCAGCATAAGTTCTGACATTAGACCTGAGAGCTCTCCTAATTCTCTCACTGGACTCAGCTTCCAAAAAGTTTCTCCTTGCACTATGGAGAGCATTTAAATTTTTTCTCACCATGTCACTTGTAGTAGAGGACTCCATAGCAGGTAACTGGTCTGTCAGAATTGAGGGTGTATTTACATTGAAACCGAATACAAGTTCATTTGGACTGTGTCCAGAGTAATTGAGGAGGGCATTTTTTGCACAAATAGCCCATGCCAAGGCAATTTCAGGTTCACACTTCTCATCGTCAATTGTTTTTTTCATTGCCTCAGCAACTATCAAATTATGACGTTCTACAGTACCGTTGCTGAATGGACTTTCTGCGGCAGTAGTACAGGTCTCTATGTTGAGTTTTTCATTCATCTGTCTATAGTGTTCGTTGTTGAATTCACCCCCATTATCACTCAGAAAACGAACAGGAGATCCGAAATAGGTAATCCACATCATAAAGATGTTTTTGATGATCTCCTCCTTCTTCTTTGTTTTGATCAATGTTGCCGCTGAATACCTGGTAGCGGCATCAATGAGATGTAGTATCCACACCTCATTGTGGATGAACTCTTTCAAATCCATACAAACTGTGTGATTAAATCTATTGCCAAGAGGCAATCCCACAACCGGTCGCAGTGGAGCTTTTTTAAATCTAAGGCAAATTTGACAGTTTTCACAAACCTCCTCAATCGCCTTTATAAATTCCTTGTCATTGAATTTGCCACTTTTTTTAACCAAGGAAACAAGTTTTTCCTTCGAGGCATGAGCAAACTGTCGATGAAGTTTTTCTGCTTTTTTTTTTTTTCTGTGAAAGAACACTGACCAAAATTCTGAACATGTAATACAATGTTCTTAGTACCACTATGATCCAACAACTTATTTGTTAAGGGGAGACAATAGTGCCCTGAAGTTGTGGTCTTTAGTTCAATACATTTATCAAAAATCCAGCACATATCTTTCCGGAAATCTAGCACTATTCCTGCTGTCTTCATTGATTTGTGACTTAATAGAAGAGGCAAGTCGTTTTTCACAATATCTGCTTCGATATAAACTCTTATACCTCCGAGTGTAACCGGAAATTTAGCAACTTTAATTGCTGTGACAGCCACTCCATCACCAAAACAAAAACTCCGGTCTGAGTTCGTATACTTCACTAGTTGCAGGTCACTTTCATTTAAAGTATCTGAATAAACATCAAGCCACACTTCGCCAGCCAGTGTGCGAGTACAAGCAGAATCCAAGACTGCCATTCCAAATGTTTCCTTTACAAGATTTGAGATTTTTTCATTTGTACTGTTCAAATAAATATTTTCTTGAATGAACAACGTAATGTGTATTTGTTCTGTCGCTTCCGTAAACCTGGGCGTATTTCTAGGACACTCTCTAATTAGATGGTTCGGAGACTGACATTTGTAACACAACAACACGTTTCCACTTCGGTCACATGGATTAGATTGTCCTCGACGAAAACGCCTTTTGTTGTTACCCGGTTTAGAATAATTATAGTTGACGATTTCGGGCTCTGATTTCACTGCCGGTACATTTTCATCACGATAAATGTCACCAAATACTTTCTTTATCGATTCCTTCATGTTTTGATACGTCAAAACAGAACACGTTGTCCGCGCTAATTTTTCGTTCTCTTCCGATATGTTAACCGCGTTCAAAACAAGAAAAGCTTGCACTCCTTCCGGTAGAATAATGTAGAATTTTTTTAATCTTTGGTACAAAAACTCATAACGAACAAGAAAGTCATTTATACTGGTACCTGACGATCTTTTATAACTGTAAAATTCCTTAAAAGTCATGTAAGCGCGCGTGTGTTCATCCTTTAAATATATGTCATCCAGTTTCTTTATTAAGATCTTCAAGCCATCTCGTCCGCCGATGTCACTTGTTGGCAATTCACGGACACATTCTCTAATATTCGGTGGTAGCGTCAAAAACACTGCTGGCCCTTTTTTTTCCTCAGAAAGATCCGTGAACAACGACCACATTTCAACGTCTTGTTTCCAGTTCTCGTAAACATCCTCCCCCTCCAACAATGGAGGTTGTTTGTTCGAAGTTGCCATATCCGATATCCGATCTGTCTAGTGCTACAGACAAGCTGTACAAAAAAAAAAAATTTTTTTTTTTTTTTTTTTTCGTTTTGTCGCACACAGAGGGATATCTCTGCTACCATTTGTTGAGACACGTGTAGTCTGTCTAAACTGTACGAACGAACTGACTAAACCAAGATGGCCGACTCCTATTTATATCACCACAAGCAAGGGAGGTAACCATGTAACTGAAGCAAGGGAGGTAACCAATGTCTACATTAACAGCATCAATTGAAATGAATGGCTCTCGTCTTCAGGAGGCCTCAAGTTTTGACAAGCTTCTGGGCTTGACCATTACTCCTGATCTTAAATGGAACACGTACATGAAATCTGTTGCCAAGGCCGCTGGAAAAATGGTGGGATCTTTCTATCGATCCGGTAGATATCTCACTGCTGATGCAATTCTCTATCTATATAAGAGCCAGGTACGTCCAAGGATGGAATACTGTTGCCACATCTGGGCAGGAGCTGCTAGAAAGGACTTATTCTGCCTTGACAGAGTTCAAAATAGACTTCATAGCCTCGTAGGAGATTCCTTTTCTCTTCCCTGCAACCTCTATCTCACAGAAGAGATGTTGCGAGTTTGTCTCTGATGTATCGTTATTTTCATGGAAAGTGTTTGACTGAGCTTCAGTCTATGGTCCCCCCTCGCCTAACTTTCACAAGAAACACTCATCTAGCTGAAAACACTATCAATAATTCCCCCCACTCTTTATCTGTGTCTAAACCTAAACGTAGATTCCATGAACAAAGCTTCTTTCTTAAAACTGCATGCCTGTGGAATTGTCTTCCGTTTTCCTGCTTTCCAGCTGACTACAATATGGTTGTGTTCAAGTCTAACGTAAATAAGTTCTTGATGAACCGTTCCATATAAGTTATCAAATTTACCGAATTTTCATTACTAATGATTACTTTATTGTCCAATTTCTACTGTACACTTTTTAACCCTTATCCTCGAGTGGCCTCTTGGCCTTGACAATGTGGTGATGCCTGTGTAAAAAAAAAACAAAAAAAAACCTTATGTCTAGTAATTCTATTCTAGTTTGCATCTATAGCATGTGTTCTAGTTTGCATCTATAGCTGTAGCTATAGAATTCGAAACTAGAACTGGTTGTCCAGATGCAGGCCTGGGCGGGTGATAAGGAGACCTGGATTTGCCCAGTTACCAGAATCCCCTCCTTGGTGTTGCAGACAAAATCCGACAAAAAAGCAACTCAATACGGTCAGAGCCAGCGCAGCTGCAGGAGTTGCTAGAAAGGTGTTGCAGTACTTCCCCATCCACCTATCGGGACTCCAAACTGAAATTTTTGTCAGGGTTTATTTCGTTTACCTTTCTCAAGGCATCCACATGGCAGTAAAACTGCTTACCCATAGCTGATGCAAATTTGAAAGTATTTCTAATTTTGACAAATAACGGAGATCCCAATTGTAGTTATAATCGTATAAAAATGAAAGTGAAATCCTTAAATTATTCCTCCTAACAAATATCCTAATAAATATTAACCCAGAATAATTATATATGCATATATATATAATTACATATGTATATATATATATATATATATATATATATATATAATTATACATGTATACATATATAATTATACATGTATACATATATAATCATATATGTATACATATCTATAATATAAAGCTGAACGTCTGTGTGTGTGTCTGGTCACGAATAGGCTCCTATATGGTTGACTATTATAGAAAACTGATCACATATAATGATAGAAGATGTATCGAGACACAGTAATGGGTATGTTTGATCTGGCATAATGATGATTCATTAAAATTGTGGGGTCTGCGTACGCGCCTGGTCCACAAAGTATGGAAATAAAAAAAATTTTTTAATTAAACAGAAAACGTTTACAAGTGTTTTTGATATAGATGTAGATAATAATACTTTGATAAGTATGTTTTAACTTAAATAGGGATGGTATAATAAAATTGTGGGGTCTGCGTTCGTGCCTGGCCTCCATAGAATGGAAATAGGTACAAACTTTAATAAAGACTTTTCATATCTGTCTGCGCAAGTATACTTTGATAATTATGTTTCAGTTTGAAGAAATATGGTATAATAAAATTATGGGGTGTTCGTTCGCGCCTGACCTCCATAAAATGGAAATTTGTCACAAAGTTTAACAAGGTTTTTTAATATAAATCGACAGAATATTGTGATAAGTGTTTCAGTGTAAACAGGTATGGTATAAAAAAATTATGGGGTTTATCTATTTCATTTTTACTTTCATCATATTTTGCTTTGGTTTTTATACCCCCAAATTCGAAGCTATCTCTTTACAACCCTTCCTTTTAATAACCTATCATACTTTCATAAATCAGAGTCCATTTTCTGTAGGCTGTTTTTGAACCCAGTCAACGACGGGTACTTTTGCTAGTACGATTATATATGTATACATAAATTTCAAACAAAATAAATGTCTGTTTATTTTGTAATAATGCGTTGTTTTGGCTTCAAACGTATATAATACGTATTTATTTTATTCAAACTCAACCGGCGCTTCTAAGGAACAAAAATCTTAACATATGTATACATATATGATTATATATGTATACACATATGATTATATATCTATACATATATGATTATTCCAGGTTAATATTTTCCAGAGGTGAAGCAACCAATAAAAGTTTAACTTCGGTATTGAGCAAGAGTGCTCAATACCGAAGTTGGACAAGATATACTTTTTATTTGTACCAATTTATACGTCGCTACACATTCATGAGCATGTTTTGGTCAACCAGTTACAAGTAACTAGTGACGTCTTCAAGCGATATTGCTTATACCAAAGTAAAGTCCGTACACACACACACGCACACACACACACATATATATATATATATACATATCTGTATATATATATATATATATATATATATATATATATATATATATATATATATGTGTGTGTGTGTGTGTGTGTGTGGATGACTATATATATATATATATATATATATATATATATATATATATATATATATATATATATATATATAAAGAGAGAGAGAGAGAGAGAGAGAAAGAAAGAGAGCGAGAGAGTGGGCGGTTTGGTCAAGAAGTCACTGAGGGATTTTTAATGATGAAATAATATAACACAACAATTTGTTTGAATAAAATTAAAAAACAATTTGTTTGAATAAAATTAAAAAACAATTTGTTTGAATAAAATTAAAAAACAATTTGTTTGAATAAAATTAAAAAAACAATTTGTTTGAATAAAATTAAAAAAAACAATTTGTTTGAATAAAATTAAAAAACAATTTTGAATAAAATTAAAAAAACAATTTGTTTGAATAAAATTAAAAAACAATTTGTTTGAATAAAATTATAAAAACAATTTGTTTGAATAAAATTAAAAAACAATTTGTTTGAATAAAATTAAAAAAACAATTTGTTTGAATAAAATTAAAAAACAATTTGTTTGAATAAAATTAAAAAAACAATTTGTTTGAATAAAATTAAAAAAAGCAATTTGTTTGAATAAAATTAAAAAACAATTTTGAATAAAATTAAAAAAACAATTTGTTTGAATAAAATTAAAAAACAATTTGTTTGAATAAAATTATAAAAACAATTTGTTTGAATAAAATTAAAAAACAATTTGTTTGAATAAAATTAAAAAAACAATTTGTTTGAATAAAATTAAAAAACAATTTGTTTGAATAAAATTAAAAAAACAATTTGTTTGAATAAAATTTAAAAAAAACAATTTGTTTGAATAAAATTAAAAAAACAATTTTGAATAAAATTAAAAAAACAATTTGTTTGAATAAAATTAAAAAACAATTTGTTTGAATAAAATTATAAAAACAATTTGTTTGAATAAAATTAAAAACAATTTGTTTGAATAAAATTAAAAAACAATTTGTTTGAATAAAATGAAAAAACAATTTGTTTGAATAAAATTAAAAAACAATTTGTCTGAATAAAATTAAAAAAACAATTTGTTTGAATAAAAAATAACATCTTTTAAACGGCTTCCATTTTCAGCTTCACAAATTCGTGTCATTTCTAAAGCATTATCCATGATGAATTGCAGGATAACTCGATTACGATTTAATTCCTCGACTTCATTCAATTCCTGGAGAGTTCTTAGTTTGTTGATGTAATTTTTCTCTTTGAGATACTCCTACAAGAAAAGTTGCTAACAAACTGAAAGTGGAAACTATTTAAAGGATATTATTATTCGTAAATATTGTTTCATTTTTGCCCCTTGTTTTTTGCTTTTGCAAACAAATTTTTCTCAATCATTAAATCATTTCTCTCTGATAGGCTCATAAGAGTAGTGGTCGATGGACAAAAATCAGAGGCCTGCAGTATTAATGCTGGAGTCCCTCAGCGGTCAATCCTGGGCCCAACTCTCTTCCTGATCTACATCAATGACCTCCCTAAACACATACTTAAATCATTCGTTGACATCTATGCTGACGACACGACCATCTATGGCAACACATCAAAGTCTGTAAATGACAAAGTTCTCTCTGATTCTCTCTCCTCTGATCTCGAGCGCGTGGTTCAGTGGGGGAAGACGTGCCTGGTTACCTTTAATGCATCTAAAACCAAACTCCTATCCTTACATCATCAACGCTCTGATCCCCATCTGGCATCAATTGGGATGGATGGCTCTCGTCTGGGAGAGGCCCCGTGCTTTGACAAGCTTCTGAGTTTGACCTTTACTCCTGATCTGAAATGGAACACGTACATCAAGTCTGTTGCCAAGGTCGCTGGAAAGATGGTGGGATCTTTCTACCGCTCCAGAAGATATCTCACTACTGATGCAATTCTCTATCTATATAAAAGCCAAGTACGTCCAAGGATGAAATACTGCTGCCATATCTGGGCAGGAGCTGCTAAAAACAGCCTATCCTGCCTTGACAGAGTACAAAATAGACTTCGTGGCTTAGTGGGTGATGCCCTTTTCTCTACCCTGCAACCTCTCTCCCACAGAAGAGATGTTGCGAGCCTATCCTTGTTTTGTCGTTATTTCCATGGCAGGTGCTCGTCTGAACTCCAATCTCTGGTCCCCCCTTGCCAATCTTTCACGAAAAACACCCGTCTAGCTGAATCCACTGTGAAAAATTTCCCCCACTCTTTATCTGTGCCTAAATCAAAACGTGGGTTCCATGAACGAAGCTTCTTTCTTAGAACTGCACGCCTGTGGAACTCTGTTCCGTCTGCCTGCTTCCCACCTGACTACAACTTGGATGTGTTCAAGTCCAACGTTAACAAATTCTTAATGAACCGCCCCCTTAAGTAAACACTTCATCAAATCTCCACACTAACGTAATGTACTTGCAATAACCCTTATCCCTGAGTGGCTTCCGGGTCTTGATAAGTGGTGACCACTGTGTAAAAAAAAGAAAAAAAAATCTCTATTGGCTTCGTCATATAATCTTAATTTCCATTAAAATATCATCCAAAATAAAGAATCTTCGAGTTTTTAAAAAATCCTCAGTGATTTACCCTGTCTATAAATGTAGCTTAATTGCCATAAATACATTTTCATGCTCAGCTATACTTGGGTATAAATAAATAAATAATAAAAAGAAATGAATGAAAGTTTTGTTTTTTTACTTAGATCTGATGGGGTTTTTTTTTTATTATAAAACTCATATTTTGTCTTTAAAAATTCGTTGTGTAAACAATTGATGAAAAAAAAACTAATTTTACTTTTATAAGTTTTTTTATTGGAATATACGTATCTTAATTTTTAACTGCCCTGGAATTTAATAAAACTATAGTGTAAATTTTCATAATCATTGAAATTTATATTTGACTTAAACTAATATATATATATATATATATATATATATATATATATATATATATATATATATATATATATATATATATATGAAGTATAAAAATATATTCATGCAAATTAAGTTACACAGAAGCGTCCGTGTTTCATCATTGGAGAGAATTGTCAGGCTATATGCACAGATATTTAGTTATTGATTGTTTTTATAAATTCGCATAGTGCTTAGACTAACTAATCAGATTCGTTGTTATTTTTCTCCTAATGTTTTCATTAGCCAATACCCGAGCTTCTCTCAAACAAAGGTCTGAATGACCTTTTTTGGTATAATCTTCTTTTTTGTTTGAGCACAGTGGATCTCTTTTGTTAATGTGTTACATTCATAGACGGCCCTGTGACACTCCTATGTAGCTCACTTGCCATAAAACTATTTTCATACTTTAAAACCTAGCTTTACTCACGTATTGAACACGGTTGAAGTAGATACTGAAAATTTATACATAATATATACAGAAAATATAATATACACATACATATGTTTGTGTGTGTGTGTGTGTGTGTGTGTGTGTGTGTGTGTGTGTGTGTGTGTGTTCTTTTGACAACTGATAACTGTCCTTCTCTTTTTAGATTTTCATCTAAATTGCATGTGTGCGCCAGATACAGGCATCGTAGGCAAATCTGTAGCCGTGTTTCCGTACACCATCAAGAAGAGAGTGAATGACGAGTTAACTATTTCAAGGTAAAGCGTTCGGTCTGCAGGCATATTCACACGCATCAAAAGTAGGGAAGTTGTTCAGTGACAAGTTTCCACAACCTCCGTAAGAGAAGGGAATACACTTGTCAGTGACCGCGTTATAGAAGTAGTAAGTAATCTCGCCATAGCAGTTGCTCGGTGTGACGCTATAACTCTCAAAACATTCTGCAAAACAAAAGAAAAACAACTTTAACAATATCACGTTTTACAATAAAAAAAAAGAAAAGGGGACAAAAAGAGAAGTTGCTTCAAACTACTAAAACAATCCATAAACTCGATAATCAATAAAATTCCACCTCTTCACATGCTGGAATTCTTTTCTGTTTTACTCCTTTTTACCCTAAAATACACATATTACCATCTGGAGCATAGGGAGCTACTATTTGGGATTGGGTCTAAAAAGAGACTGGGGAGTTGAGCAGCGAGATCATATTAAAACTTGTGCAGGTTAGTACAGTCAGGGAAGCAGGAAACATGTAAGGAATTCTAAATCCTAGCGAGGAAAGAAACTATTAGAGAAGAAGGTTTTCTGATATCTAGGAACCTCAACAGTTAAGAGGTGGGATTTTGCGGTTTGTTGGGTTGAAAGTACATACGTTGAGGGGGAACAAGTGCTATGAGCTCATCAGAGCACATTGCATTAAAGTACTTGTAAAGCAGGAATAGGGATTCAACATTGTGGTGATGGAACAGAGATTGCAGCCTGTGGATAGCGTGGGATCTATTAGATTTAAAACTCTTTTTTGGACCCTGTCAAAAAGTGAAAGACTAGTGGTAGTAGTTTCTTTTTTAGTTTTTAGAAGGGAATCACCACTTATCAAGGCCCGAAAGCCATTCGATGATAAGGGTTAATTAGTGTAAGGTGGTCAGTGAGACAATGGCTCAGTTATCATTTTTTGGTGGAAATTGGGATTGGACTATTTAAGAGGACGAGATAGGAAGAAGTTGTACACATTGGACTTAAAGACGACCATGTTGTAGTCAGCTGAAAAACTTCCACAGGTGGGTAGTTCTAGGAAAGAAGCTTTGTCCATGGAATTTGTGCTTAGATTTAGGCACTGATTAAGAGTAGAGGAACTTGTTGGTTGACAAGTGCTTTTTGGGAAAGTTTGGTGGGGGTGAGGACCATTGAATAAAGCTCAGACAAGCATTTTCTATGAAACTAATGACAGAGCAGAGACAGGCTTACAACATCTTTTCTGTGGGAAAGAGGTTGCAGGGAGAAGAAAAGGGTATCGCTTGCTCAGCTTTGAAATTCCCTCTGTTTCCTGCTTCCCTGATTATATCACCATCCAGAAATTTCAACGTAATGTAAAAAACATCTTGCTACACAACATCCCGCTTAGGATGTCCCTATAAATATAATCCCTTATTCACCATAGCCCTTTAAGTCTTGTGCTTTGTTTTGGGGTAAATAAAAGGTTTTAACAATGCAACAAAAACATTTGGTCTCCCACTGACAGCCTCGATGTCAACTCCGATGTTGTGTGCCATGGATTTATTCTACTTTATCTTCTCTTCTTGTTCTTGCCGTGTAGTCATCTCTCACATTGGCAGCTGCCAGAGGGATGCATGTGGTGTCATAATATGAGTTATTTCCTCTTAGATGCTCCCCCTCCAATAAAAAGATAAATATATAGGCACTTTTGCTCCCCCCCTACCACCACTTCCGTCAATAAAAGTTATACACATGTATTTCAAACCTATCCCGACTTATGTCTCTATTATTAATTCATATCTGTTATCATCCAAAGATAACTTAATACCATTGCATGCAGGTTCACAAATATAAAAAAAAAAAAATAATAAAACTGTGACAAACAAAATATTATAAAAAGTCACTGACATTCGAACTTGAAACCCGACTGATAGAAAACGAAAAGGTGACATATGCAAATTAAGATGGAATCGAAGTCGAATTTGAGCATATAACTTTAATTTCAACATTTCAAACTATTTCGGCCGTTATCATGATGAAGATATGACTAAGCAGCAACATAGCCATTTACCGGCAAGGAAGACATAGTAACATGGCTGAAAAGTTAAGGTTGGTAGCGAGACTTGAAAAGATAGATGATGTGCCTATTGCAGTTGTATCTGGAGGGAGATGCATTGGCCCTCTACTTGGAGATAAGTGAGAGTGACCAACTGGACGTTGAGTAGATAGAAACTCGATTAAAGGAGGCAATCACAGATTCTGCATTCACAGCCTATAGGAAGTTAATCATGGTGGAATGAGCTGGCAAGCAGGTGGACGTTTACATGAACAATATCAGATGCTTGCTTGGACTGGCTGGCTTCGGAGGAGTCAGACTTGCCAAACTGGTTTTGGATATAGGGTTCCCTGATGCCACTCTTTTTGAACTCCAGCAAGCACCAAAAATTGAGACCTTAACCATGAGAGACCTTATAGCAAGAGTAAGAGTGCTAAGGTCAACTAGGGACCAAAGCCATCACATGAGCCGTGAGTTCATCCAATAGTAAATCTGCTGTTCCTATCGGGAATAGCCCTGGCACAGGAGTAAACTGCTACAGATGTAGCCACAAGGGTCACATAGCAAGAGATTGCTGAAGATGTGGAACCTATTGTTACCAATACAGCAAGGTTGGTCACTGGGCCTAGGATTGTTCGGGAAATGAACAAGGGGATGAGGCATCAGCACCAGCTTACTCCTCCACCAAGATATAAATGCGGCGTTCCCAGACATTGTCATCTACATTGATTGAATGCTGTGTTTGGCGTTAACTGACACAGGATGCTTGCACCCAATAATAGATGCAAATCAATGTCGATCCTGGAAGACAGCAAAAGTGGACTATTGGAGGCTTGTCCCACGCGTGCTGTGGGAAAGGAGAAGTCACTATTCCAACAAATGATAGTGACTGTGTTAGGATCGATGCTCTAGTGGTGTGTGGTAAATCACTCGGATTTGATCTGTTGTTAGGGATCGGTGCAATAAAAGCATTGGGAGACATTACTGTTAAACGTACGAGTGCAGTCCGAATCGGCATTGGGAAAGTCTCCACATGTGTAGCTATCTCCATCAGTGAACCGGACTTTACTGCTACGTTTTACCACTGATAACAAGTATGGATCATAGCATGGAAATGAGCAGATAACTGTCCACCTGAAAGAAGTGCCAGAATATCGAGTGGCTGCAGAATTTCGATCAGATTATGATCAAGAACTCTGGGCATGGATGGACAAGGGTAAGCTTGAGCCAAAAAAGACTCAGACCTCTCAAAGGATTAATTCTGTTGATGACCATGATGCAGTGGAATAGGGTGAAGGTGCAGCCAGTGATGGACTACCGTGAAGATGAATTCATAGTGAATGCAGATAGTTGCCTTTCTAAGATACACGAGTGGTGCCAAAAAGGAGCAAACATGCCATTGTTTGACCTCCGGAGTACGAGTACACGAGACACTGTAGCCATACCAGACAGTAGAGGTCGATGGAAATAGAATCTGTCTGACATGTTTGGAGTTTGGATTGAACGTGGCTCCCCTTATTATGAAGGCTATCATTAGCAGGTTCCTATTGCAGGAGGAACCTGTGAACTGCACTACGTCGACTTACATCAATGATATCTTTGTTGACGAAGACATTGTGCCCGAATCTCGAGTCAGGGAACATCTAGCTCGATTCGGGCTAGAATGTAAGGACCCTTAACGGCTTTGGGACAGCACACGTGTGCTGGGACTGACAGTTTTAAGAGATCACAGTGTCCTGTGTCCAGAGGGAACGCAATTTTAATATCATATCGGACTGTATTTTCCTTATGTGGAAAGCTTGTAGGACACTTCCCAGTATGTGCATGGCTGCGTGTGGCATGCGGAGTAATAAAGAGAAGAGCCTGTTTAATCACAACCGGCTGGAATGACAAGGTGACAGACTCCCTACTTCGGCATATGATGTGCAAGAATGTGGATACAGTAAAACGGAATGATTCAGCAGAGAACTGAATGTATGGGTCAATGCTAGTGTGCTAGCAACTGGAGTGGCATTGGAAAGAGATGGAATCTGGCTGAATTGGATGGTGTGTTGAGAGGAATTAACTTGTCACTTCTGTGGCAGACCAAGCTGTTGCACATAAGTCCGACTCCACATGAATGTCAGACACTCTCAGCAGAAAAGTGCGAGTTCACACGAAGGCTGGCAGTGATGTGCTTATTAGGAGACGACTAAAGAAAGTAAAGAAATATGACTCTCAGTAGCATAGCATTGGTTGCGTTAATTCACAACATGGCCGATCAATTGATGGTTCACCACAATGATGGTTCAATGCCATGAAGAAGGATGTGGTATCCAAGCCACAGATCAGTGCCGCACATGTCGCTGAGCTGAATGCGGCCCAAATCATGGCCATTCACAGAAACAGTGGACATCCAGGAGTGCGACACACTGCTTATTTTGCCCAAAGAATTTTCCCTGCAACGACAAAAGTGGCAATACAAATGTGCATGAAATACTAATCTATAAATCCAGCGCCAGTTTTTTTTTTTTGTTTTTTTTTCCATGTCCATCCCCAAAAAAGGCACGGCGCCACTTTGATGTAGAGGGCTACTATCAGGACTATAAGTTGTAAGAATGCTATGTAGGGAGTTGAGCAACATCTAGTGTATCTGGTCACATTACACTTGAACTTCTGCATGTCAGTACAGTTGAGAAAGCAGGAACCTGGAAAGGTGTTCCAAAGTCAAGCAGTTCTGGGGAAGAAACTATCAGAGTAGAAGGCCTTTTTACATCTAAAGATTTCTACTGTGTAGGGGTGGGATTTTGCTGCTTGTCGAGTTTCTCGGGGGTATTCATATCAAAGGGCTTGTATTTCGTTTGAGCATCCACCATTAAAATACTTGTAGAACAGGCAGAGGGATACAATATCCCATCCATGGAACAGAGGCTGAAGCCTAGATGATAGTTTAGTTGGTAATTCTCTTTTAAACTCTGTCCAGGAACAAGAGACTAGTAGTGGATGCACCAGCCCAAATATGACAACAATACTCCATACATGGGCGAATGGTAGTCATCTAGAGGTACAGGATACTTTCAGGCATAACAAACTTTTTAGCACGGTAAAGAGAGCCCACCTTCCTTGCAGCGGCCCTGACAATGCTCTCGATGTATCTGTTTCAACTCATACTCCCTATGAACGTAAAGCTGAGGAGTTTGAAAGAAGTACTTTCAGGTAATGTATCGTTAGCCTTAGCTATTGGTGGTTGAGAAGGTTTCTTGTAATTATTGAAGGAAACAAGCTTAGCCTTGGCAGCATTGAATGTGACCATCCATTTTTGTCCACATTCCACCACAGATTGGAGGTCTTCCTCTAGTGTTTCTGCCATTTCCTTAGATATGTGTTCATTCGTTTTCCCCTCGTGCCTGTTATAGAGCGTAGTGTCACCAGCAAATATACCCATCTCAGAGACAATTTTATCAAGGAGGTCACTTATGAATATTAGAAATAATAAAGGTCCAAGGATAGACACCTGAGGTACACCCACATTTATATCATTGTTTAGATGTACAACCATTGAGAACAACCTGGATTCTTCGCTTATTTGAGAAAGATTTAATTATGCTAAGTATTCGTCCAGTCATACCATATGATCTGATTTTCCTGAGAAGACCACCGTGCCAAACCCTGTTCAAAGCCTTAGATATATCTAGGGCTATCGCTCTATTCTCCCCTGCTTTATCCAGTGTATGATATATATAGTCGGGGATTACAGTTAGGATATCTGCTGTAGAACATATTGTTGGTCGGTCAGAAGGTTAGCATCTGTAACGTATGGGTCAACTAGAGCTTGGTTAATTATGGATTCAAATATTTTGGCAAAAAGTGAGAGGAGGCTAATGAGGCTATTATTTTATGGGCCAGTTCTTTCAACAGAATTCTTGTAAACTGGTACCACAGAGACAGTTGTCCAGCAGTCAAGAAAGCAAGATTCGTTAAGCCATTTGTTGTAAAACTTGGAGAGGACTGGAGCAACCTCAGTGGAGCATTTTTTCATAGCACAACTGGGATGAGATCGGGTCCACATGATTTTGAAGTGTCAAGGTTTTTTATGATATCATGCACTTGAAAAGGGGTGATTTTAAAATCATCTGGTGTGGCGTCTGTCCGCAAAGGAAAGTAAGAGAGGAGTGGTTTGCTGAGTCCAATGTGGAGTTAGAAGCAAACCGACTGGACATAATGTTAGCCTTCTCAGTTCAAACAACCTCATGATTATTGGATAGTGAGGGAATTGTTGATTGCCCATTATTTACTACACTGTTATATATAGATTTTCCAGTGCTTTGATGTGTTTTCTGATGGTTTTGGTATATTCTCTCTTAGCTGTTGCTATTTCTTTCTTACAATTACTTCTAGCTTCTATAAACTTTTGTCTGTTTGTACTGAACTTATGCTGGTTAAGTCTGCACTGTGCATGCTGCCATTGAGCAATGGCAGCTGCAGAAGTAGAAGTAAACTATTGGAAAGAGTGGGGTTTTGGACCATTCGTTACACAATCATTGGAACTGTGCTCAGAAATTGATCTAGAAATGAAGCATATTGACCTTGCTGATCTGGGAAACGTGTTGGAAACGTAACCATCTGTCATAGGGAATGAGATATAGAGAAGCTATGTGTTATGCTACCAGCTACGTCTGTGTAAGTAGAAAATCCAAACCAATTACTGTGGTGGACATTGAACTCACCAAATACATGTACTTGTGCACTAACATTGAGGAAGAGTGCTGTATATATACTTGCTGTCAGAAACTTGATTGATTAGGATATAGTCCTGGGTCGAAGGAGAGCGGTAGAGAAAATATAAGTAGCTAATATTATGTTGCATGTTAAGTCTAAAGCACATAAAGGCCTGGTCGTTTGATTTTAGTTTTGTTTCTCTAGTCAAGGGGAGAGTGTTTTGAATATAGACTCAAAGTCCGTGCATATGTCTGTCTGAGTCCTTATGGCAAAGTGAGAGATAACCAGGCATGTTAAAGTGGTTAGAAGGGATGGGGGAGTGTAGGTTAGTTTTACTTAGCGCTAAGATATTTGGGGTGTTTGCTAGGAGAAATAATTCAACATCTTCTAAATTAGTTCTAAACACGTGGATATTCGTGAATGCAAGCCTCAAGGGAGGAGGCAAATTGGTTTTGTTCGAGTTTAAAGCTGGTTTAATCGTAATTTTTTATTGAACTATCACTTTATTTTATTTAAAAGTTTCAGTTTTTGGGCGAAAGATGCTGGCTGGACAAAGTGGATTGTGCAGAATACCAAACATGAAATATAAGTAGACTATCAGCCGACTCCTCATCTACAGGATTGTAGCCTCAGAAAAACCCACTGGCGATGGATGCAGGGTCCCTTTCCATGCACGACATGGCACTACAACCATCCCAATATTATACAGCTGATAATGGAATAGCTTCTCCAAGCGCTACCAACTATCGGTCAGGAACAGCAATCAGAAGCTGTCAATCTGGTACCCTCAACCTGTCAGACAAAAATCAACCCAACTCAATTGCATCGACATAAATGGTACTCAAGCACCCCCAAAGTGCCCAGTTTTAGAGAATGGGAACAGGGAATAGCATTTATTGCCCTAGTCAGGAAACAAGGTCGACCACTGGGTGTTTCTGTTGAGTCTCTGTGATCGTATTTCTGCGCCTGGCTAATAGACAAAGAAGGAGCATGAAAGCTGGGTGATAGATAGCCTATCTACTCCTTAAGCAGTTTAGGTTTGCAAACCGATAAATTGTTCCAGTTACTAGCTCTAGGAAAGTCGTCGTCCAGAACTGAAGAGGCCTCTTTCCCCTAAGTTTAACTTCAGAGTTTTCCTTCTAGACGGATGACCTGAGAAGATTTATGGGTCCATCAGCACCGAGAGGATTAGCCCTATACCTGAGTCCTAAACCAGGTATTTCTGTGACCTCGCATGAGTAGTTAATGTTAATGGGTTAGTTATTAAGTTATTATCTACTAAAAAATTACACTCCTCAAAATAGTTAAAAAAGACATTACTATGCTTTCCATTTCATTGTTACTGGAAGAGGGGATAAGTAAAACTTCATGTGGTGGAAAACACTAAATTTGCAACTGGTTGGGTTGAGATGGAGGAGTTTGTATTTGGTTAAATATTGTTCATATGTCAGTTTAGGAATAGGATAACATGTTAAAGTATGATTAAATTGATATTAGGAATTAAAATAAAATATGATGACCGAACTCTGGATATTTAAGACGATAGGAGGGAATAATAAAAATTTATCTATTCAATATAGATTCAAAATAGCAACATATCTATGATTTGAAGTACAATTCAGTATAGGTGTATCTGGAAATAAAGTATAAGCTGTGGCGTAATCTATAATATAAATCTCACCTGTCTGTTTAAATGTATGTATGTATGTATGTATGCATGTATGTATGTATGTATGTATGCATGTCTGCCTATAACTTTCGACAGAAGCGAGTTTCACGAGATCAGTCTCGTTTTGAAGCTCGCCCCTCGGACAACAAATATCGAAAAATTGGCTATAAACATTAATTCCTTCACCCTCAACTGGGCACTTTTCTACAGGGAGGGGTTGCTATTTTCGCCGATATTTTCTAAAGTCATTTCTTTTCGATTGACTAACCTTAATTTTAACCTTTGCCACTTCCGGTTTGGTGATGGATGCAACAGCAGTTGCATCCATCACCAAAGAAGTCACTTTTTTTTTTCATGTTCTTTTCCTCTATCATGGTACGGGTTCGAACCTGCCTGCGTGCTACCACTTTTTTTTTTTTTTTTGCTCAACACACACCTCCGAATACTCGGACAATGCCAAGCACTCAGGCTAGTCTTCTATAATTTAAATCTTACCTGTCTGTTTAAATGTATGTATGTATGTATGTATGTATGTATGTATGTATTTCTACGCCCATTTATTTGTAAAATAATGTGTGAAATTTGCCATCATCATCATTATCTACAGCAGAAGTGGGTGTCTTGTTAACAAACATTTTATTTAAAAATAATTTTTTAAAAAGTCGCGGCGTTCAGTTGGATATTTGATTTCGTTTGATTTCTATGTCCATTTATTTGTAAAATAATGTGTGAAATTTGCCATCATCATCATTATCTACAGTAGAAGTGGGTGTCTTGTTAACAAACATTTTATTTAAAAATAATTTTTAAAAAAGTCGCGGCGTTCAGTTGGATATTTGATTTCGTTTGATTTCTATGTCCATTTATTTGTAAAATAATGTGTGAAATTTGCCATCATCATCATTATCTACAGCAGAAGTGGGTGTCTTGTTAACAAACATTTTATTTAAAAATAATTTTTAAAAAAGTCGCGGCGTTCAGTTGGATATTTGATTTCGTTTGATTTCTATGTCCATTTATTTGTAAATTTATGTTTGAAATTTGTCATTATCATCATTATCTACAGCAGAAGTGTGTGTCTTATAAACAAATATTTTATTTATAAAAAAAAATGTCCAGGCGTTTTAGTACTGATCTGTTGGATTTTGTTCTCGTCTGATTCCTACGTCCATTCCTTTGTAAAGTTGCACAAATGAGTGCCTGTCTCTTCTACAAATTGTTTGTTTTGGATTGTTTTGTTTTTTTTATTCATGTCAAACTCATTAAATTGTACCTATCACCTTCATCCTGATCATTTAGGATATATGACTTTTTGAATGCTCGTTCATGTGAATTTTACATGTATGTGTATGTATGTTTATATATGTACATGTGTATGTATATGTATGTATATCTATGTGTATATGTATGTACAGTGATGATCATATTTATTGGCACGGTAAAATAAAAGTTAAATTTTGTCTAATAAATTCTAAAAAAGGGATTAAATTAAAGAAAATAACAAAGTATATTATGTATTTTTAACTGGCCTTTCCGATGCAGCAATCGGATTTTAGAAAAAAATAAATAACAAAGGAACAACAAACATAATTGCAAAAAACCCTTGTTCAAAATTATTGGCACGGCTTTGTTTTTCTTTTAGTATCAGTATAATATCAATCAATTTCCGGTTTACATGCTTTCTGAACTTTTTATAGCCATATTATGCTTGTTTAACGCTAATTCAGTGAATAATTTTTTTCAGATAATTTTTAGATAGCGATTTATTTAAACTATTATAAGTGACTAAATTATAATTTTCAATCGCCATGGTTAAAACTAAGGAACACAGCGAAGACGTCAGGAAGCTTGTTGTAGCATGCCATACCAATGGGGAGGGCTATGATAAGATTTCAAAGAAGCTAAACCTTCCCAAATCCACTGTTAGAGCCATAATAAACAAGTTCAAATCGCAAGGCCACGTTATGAGTTTAGAGGGTAGAGGGAGAAAAAGGATTCTTTCCCCAAGAGATGAACGGAAAATTGTTCGACAAGTAAAACAAAACCCAAGGATCTCTGTTGGGGAGATTGTTGATGAACAGAGCACCTCTGGAGTGAATGTATCTCGACATACAGTTGGTAGAGTTTTGAAGAGAGCTGGTTTAAAAGCATGTCGTCCGAGAAAGACTCCCTTATTGAAGCCTATGCACCTGAAAGCAAGGCTAGCCTTTGCAAAACGTCATATTGATAAAGATGTTGCATTCTGGAAACGTGTTCTATGGACTGACGAAACGAAAATAGAGTTATTTGGCCATAATAAAGTGTCTTATATTTACAGAAAATCTGGCAAAGCTTTCCTGCCTAAGAACACTATACCCACAGTGAAGCACGGTGGAGGCAGTTTGATGTTTTGGGGATCCTTTGCTGCCTCTGGACCAGGGCGACTTGTTAAGGTCACAGGTAGCATAAAAAAGGAAGATTATGTTAAAATATTGGATGAAAACCTGAAAGACTCTGCTAAAGAGCTCTCACTTGGTCGTCGTTGGTGGTTCATGCAAGATAATGACCCAAAGCATTCGGCTAAACTGACTAAGAAATGGCTTGAGGACAATCATATTAATGTTTTGGAGTGGCCATCACAAAGCCCAGACCTTAATCCAATTGAAAATTTATGGAGAACATTAAAATTGAGGGTAATGCAAAGGAAGCCTAAGAATCTTATTCAATTGGAGGATTATTGTCAGGAAGAGTGGGCTAAAATTACTACTGAAGAGTGCAACAACTTGGTTGTAAACTATGAAAAGCGACTGAGGAAGGTAATCAAGGCCAAAGGCTATACAATTGATTATTAAATAAATCGTGCCAATAATTTTGAACAAGGGTTTTTTGCAATTATGTTTGTTGTTCCTTTGTTATTTATTTTTTCTAAAATCCGATTGCTGCATCGGAAAGGCCAGTTAAAAATACATAATATACTTTGTTATTTTCTTTAATTTAATCCCTTTTTTAGAATTTATTAGACAAAATTTAACTTTTATTTTACCGTGCCAATAAATATGATCATCACTGTATATATGTATGTGTGTATATATGTTTATGCATGTTTGTATGTATATATGTAAAAAAAAATTTATGGGTACATAATTTTATAACACTTTTGAAGAACACCGAACGTAGTGTCATAATTGCTGAGGGTTCAGGGTTTTTTTTTTTCTATAGTTTAAACATAAACCATTAAAAAGAAACTTTCGAAAAGACCAAAATACACTTCTAAAATATATTTCTCCTAAGCATAAATTAGATAAGGGATGGGGGCAGAAAAAAACCCTATCAAGACGTCTTTCAGCCAACCTTTTTCAAGATTAACGTTGGCAATTGGGGAGAAAACATCGTTTAAAAACGTGGTCAAAAGACCATAAATTAATAGCGAGGGTAAAAAAAAAAAAGAAGAAATTGTATAGGGAATAGGAGAAAAAAAAAAAGAGAAACAATCTCAACGAATACCCATAAGTTCTAAATTATGGATACATTCTCTTTGCTTACACAGAGATGGTTGGGTGCAAATTAATGTATAATGCATCAAGAATTTTTAAATGAATTCTCGAACGTGCTCTGTGTAAAGCTGAGAAAGTTTCATCCGTGTATCCGTCAGTGCAAATTTGACACTGTAATAAATGTTCACCAATGGCTGACTTATGAGCTGGTAAACACCCGGATGTTGGCATTTTTTTGTGCGTACGTATTGAAGGCGGGGGGACATGTTGGGAAATTCTAACCTCCAAACGTTAAATGGTATGGCCCACGTAGTCAGCATCACACTGACCGTTAAATCGATAAACAACCATATGTATATATATGTTTGTGTGTGTGTGTATGTGTATATATGCATATGTGTATAAATGCATATATATGTATGTATATGTATATGTAGTTAAATGTATGTGTATGTATATGTGCATAGACATGTACGTATTTATATGTGTATATGTATGTATATGTGTGTTTGTATTTGTATATGTGTGTGTATATGTGTATGTCTATGTGTATGTATGCACGTGTGTATGTATATGTATGAATGTATATTATGTATTGTGTATGTATGTATATTTGTATATATGTGTGTATGTTTATAGATATATGTGTGTATGTGTGTATGTGTATATATGTATGTGTGTGTATGTATATATATGTATGTATACCAATGACCGTCTTCAGTGTCATGTCTGCTTGAGCCTGTGAATTCGCCAGTAGGACTAAAAAAAAAAGTAATTTTTGGGCTCACGGACTTTAAGAGCCTGAGGGAGTGGCACTCGTCTGACAAAACGTTACCATCATCATATATGTATGCCTTAAACTTTCGACAGAGGCAACAGATTATCATAAGGTCGATCTCATTTTGAAGCTCCAACCTCGGACGACAAATATAAAAAAAATTGGCTAAAAACAGTAATTGCTTCACCCTCAGCTCCAAACACCCGGGTAACGCCGGGCACCCAGGCTAGTTAATTATAAATAGAAATAGGGATATATTTACAGTAGATACGAACATATGGAAATTGTAGGTATTAAGTATATTTCTTAATAAAGTTCTTCTGACTTCTAATGAGGAAAGATAACTTCGCCTTTTGTTTAAAAAGTATTATCGGCTCAGTTTTTTATATTACGTTTTGTATTACTTTCACCCATCGAAGAGAAAGAGAGATATAGAGATTGCTATTTAATATAGATCACTAAAAATCTAAGAACAAAACTATGGCTAATAAATATCTATTTTATCGCTTAGCTATAGGATAAGGATATGATTATAACTTACTGAATACAGTATAAGATACACATTAGGATATACAGGAGCTCAGAGGTGTAAGAATTTGGAATAATGTTTATTGTACAAAACAAACACAGGCAGTCGTCTTAGAGGCAAAGTATCTATTGGATATAATTGAATATAATTGGATATAATTGAATAAAATTGGATATAACTGAATATAATTGGATATAATTGGATATAATTAAATATAATTGGATATAATTGAATATAATTGGATATAATTGAATATAATTGAATATAATTGGATATAATTGAATATAATTGGATATAATTGAATATAATTGGATATAATTGAATATAATTGAATATAATTGGATATAATTGAATATAATTGGATATAATTGAATATAATTGAATATAATTGGATATAATTGAATATAATTGAATATAATTTAATATAACTGAATATAATTGGATATAATTGAATATAATTGGATATAATTGGATATAATTGAATATAATTGGATATAATTGAATATAATTGGATATAATTGAATATAATTGGATATAATTGAATATAATTGAATATAATTGGATATAATTGAATATAATTGGATATAATTGAATATAATTGGATATAATTGAATATAATTGAATATAATTGGATATAATTGAATATAATTGGATATAATTGAATATAATTGAATATAATTGGATATAATTGAATATAATTGAATATAATTTAATATAACTGAATATAATTGGATATAATTGAATATAATTGGATATAATTGGATATAATTGAATATAATTTAATATAACTGAATATAATTGGATATAATTGTACGTAGCATGCTAGCAGCACCATTTGCTCAGTTTTGAGAGAAACAATAAATGGGGAGTTGTGATTCGTTGTTCTAGTCAGGAATTAAGACCAGACACAAGCCATCTCAATCAAGTCCCTGATATTGTAACTCTGCACCTGGCTAATTAGACAAGGAATAAGTGTGGTACTTATGCGATGGTTAAAGCTTATCTATTCCTATACAATATAAGTTTACAAACTGTAGAATTTGATACTGTCACGCACTCTTGGAAATTTGTCAACTATGACTGAGGAGGTCCCCCTCCCTAATGTTTCAGGGCAGTGACATAGATCAAATGTATAGGCTTTGTAACTAGGCCAACCTTCACCCAGAATAAGTGACCTGAAAAAATCTGCAGATCCATCACTCAAAAAGAAGTAGCCGTATGCCGGGGGGGGGTCAATACCAGGGGTTTTTTTAGCTCCTATAACTGGAAAGATATTAAGTATCATACTTAAATAAAGTTTTGCCCTCATCTAAATAAATTAGCATAAAATATTTAGAGATTTCTCTCTTATTATAGATAGAAGTGATACTATCAATTTAGCATGGTGAAAAGACTATTCAGTTTTTTAGGAGTTTGTTTGAAAATAATAAGTGAAGAAAAGATGTAGAAAATAAGATAAATACATACAAAGAAGAAAATAGTGTTAAATTTAATTTATGGCTTTATATAAAATGAACAGATAAAGATTTACTTAATTCATCCAGTTATAGACACGTGGTCATCCTTTGCTGCTTATGTTTAAATGCCACTAGTGATACTAACCTACTTAGAAAAGGCATTGAAGGGGGGTCTCAATTAGGCATTAGGTGTTCTTTAGGGTTACGCAGTAAAAGGTGTTTTTATGTCAATTTCTGATTTTTTAAAAATGATGATGGGAGAAAGGAAACCTGGAGGTGAGCAGCAATTGGACATTACACACTACGGGGCTTCCCATTTCCTATCACGGATTGTGACCTGTTGTGGTTTTCAGTGTCGAGGCAGTTAGCACAGCAGAACTCTGCAACTATAATACGCCAACTGGAATTGATCTTTTATGAACGTGTCCCACCTAGTGAACTATTGACAGATAACGACAACCTTCCACAGCAAAGAACTCAGGATGTTCGCAGATGAACTTGAGATTTTGCTGTGCATATGCCCCGACCGGGAATGGCATAGCAAAGTGATGCCATCGCACTGTAAAATGGATTGCAGCTAGAATGCATTGCTCAATACCAGAGGCAGTCTATAGGTACAACATGACTCCAAAACACAACAAGTCATCTTTGACCTCACCAGCCAATCTTATATACTGGTACAAGGCCTGGGTGAAAGGAATCAATGTTATGCCAATAGTAGCAGGTTCTGAGCATAGTCCCTACCAAATTGGAGACTATGTGTGGGTGAAGGCACTAGAGAGTTGTACCATGAGATTTGGCCAGGGTCAGGTAACCGAGATAATTAGTCCACAGTCTGTCTTGGTGAATGGGATGCCCCAACATGTGAAGGAACTACACCCCTGATACAGTGTACTCTCGCCAGAAGAAGATTCTGACAGAATAACATCCTCGGAGGGCAGGTCAGAAAGTTTGATACCTAATGACGAAACAGAGTCGGAAGATGGTCATTAGGCAGAAGGAGAAGTGCATGCTCCTGATAAAGCCCACTGTTCTGAAGAGGCCCGACAATTGCTAAGAAGCACCCAACAAAGACGACCACTGTCGGGATGTTGCATGTGTGTGCAAGAGCAGTCATGGAAACAAGTGTCCAAAGGTGGCGTGTGCATATTGTGAAAAGTCATTGACACTCGAACTCAAAACCTGGCTGATAGGAAACGAAATGGTGAGATATGTAAATTTGAGCATATAAAAAAGTCAGCATTTCTTTCATTAGCAAAACCATTCTTTTTTTTTTTTGAATGAGTTGTTTGAACATACGGTTAATATGCATGTCAATGGGAAGAAAGAAATACAGATTTTCTATAGATATTGAAACAGGAAAAGGAAAAGGATTGTCATTTTTGCATGTGCCGAAAACATTGCAAGCTGAAGAAAAACTTTTTTTTTTTGCATGAACATTTAACGGTAATAGGCAGTTCAAAAGCAAACTTTAAACATAACTCCAAAGGAAAACATTGACTCCGATATTTTCTGTAAATATCAGTTATACTCTGGGTGTGTGTGTGACACCATCGACCCTCTACATGCTAACGTTCTCATGCACGTCTACTGTCAAGGCTGTATTTGTCAGTCAGTAGATCAATTCATTTGTCCATCTGCTCTCAGCTATGATCTGTATTCAACTGTGCCTAACTCACTAGTATCATCAACTGTGTCTAACTGGCAACTATCCTCAACTGGACTGTCATAAAACATTGCAAATACTCATTGTCTGTTGTAAACTTTTACCCATTATCGTAAAACCCATTGCCAATCCTAAATATATCTCAGGTCCTTTAGTTCCAATAATTTGCAACACCTTAATTACAATCGCACCTCAACTCTCCTTTGTCTACATCAGTGAACAAATTTCTATCCACTACCTTTCTATCAACCACATTTTCCACAACTTTGTTTTCCCAATAAACCTATTTCTTCTCCTTTTGATATATTTCTTTTTTTCTCTCCCCTACTTCCTAACACATGGGGAAGGGGTAGATAGAATTGATTGGACTATTTTTTGCAGTACCCACACATTTCAGTGCAAAAATTCAGACATGGAAAATTTCTGCTCTAATAGTTTAGACCATTTGACGGTGGAATTTCCTCTCTGTATCGTATTTCCCTAACCATACAGAAATTTTAATGTAATGTTAGCACACATCTTGCTACCTAACTCTCCATCCAAATTTCTCACCCCTATAAATCTGGTCCCTAACACAGTAGCCTCTTACTATTACACGAGAGGAAGGGGAGTCTGTTTATATTGCATGTCAAATGTTCACTTTACGGCACATCAGCCTTTTTGAGAGGTTATAAAAACAAAGCAGAACATACTTTTTATATCTTCTTTGCATCTCTTGAGCATGTCGACTCTCTTGGAAAATAGCTCTTTCATGCATAACAACTAAAGCAAGTTTCATTTCTCTGAACAATTAGAACTTTATTCAGCTTCAGATCCCTGTTTTCTCTGCTCATCCTTAGAAGGGGGGTGGGAATTTTTCTATCAATTTTTCTGCCATATATCACTATCTCTCGTCGTCTCCAGAAGAAGTTTTTCATCTTCTTAAAATAACTGACGACTATGGACAGTCAAACTCAAACTGTGGACTCTAAACTTGAACTGTCTAAGCATGTGTGCATCCCTACTTTTTATTTGAGAATGGGATGTCTGTGGGTGATCTCCGACTGGATATACCTGCAGGCCAATGTGTCCATAACATATAAAGTGTACATAGAAGATACTGTCAACTCTGTGGAAAATAAAGTAGGCTTCCGCTACCAGGCTAGAAAATTCTTACATCTGCCAGTATCTAATTTCTCTATAAAGTCACCATTCACCCATGCATGGGGTATTGTTGCCACATTTGGATTGATACACCAACTATTAGCCCCTCCTTCTTAAACTGGATGAAAAAAAATAATTCTAACCTAATAGAATATGCGCTGTCTGCCACACTCCAGCCCCTGTTGCATCACTGCAGTATTGCATCCCTGTGCTTGTTTTACAAGTATTGCCACAGAATCTACTTAAATGAACTTACTATACTTATACTTTATCAATATAAATACTCCCGACCCACATGACTAGCAGCAAAATCACACCCCTTCTCTGTAGAGATTAATAGATGCTGGAACATTTGCTGCTTTAATATCTTCTTTCCTTGGGCTTTTAAAATTCCTTTCCTGTTCCCTATTTCCATGAACATGCCAACATACAGAAATTTAAATGTAAGCAAACATCTGCTTACCCAACTCCCCAATCAGGTTGCCCCTCACACACGTTATAAATCTGGTTCATACCACTATAGACCCTTATGCTTCTGTGGCAATGTACTTTACATGGGGTGAACAAGAAAAAAAAATGGGATTTTTACATTTCTTTTCTCCTTTAAGAAGTTAGAGTTTAGAGATAAGCCAGATGTATGTCGTTGGTTTTCCCAATGACATAAAATCTACCCAGGTGTGTGGTGTCCTCTTGTAAAGATTGACTCTTAACTGTCTTTTTTTTTATTCCATTTTTAGTGCAGCCCGAAATAAAAATGTTGTTTATTTTCGTCTATTTTATTTATCTACAGAGTCAGTGGAACTGTGATACTATAAGTTTGGTGCAAAAACAATATCGTTTTCTCACACGTTACTTTTATATATGATTTCTGAATTAATTCATTGATATATATATAGCCATGTATATCGTTTTTCGCTCCATCGAATTGTGTTATTCCTTACCGTTCTCAATCTCTTCATTTTTTTTTTTGCAGGCTTTTCGACAGCATGGACAAAATTTAAATCCGCACAATTTTCTTGTTCCAGTTCAAACTAGATTGAAAAACTGTCGAGACAGCTCGTGA
>NC_136512.1:36440827-36458327 GCF_053919585.1 Euprymna scolopes | reverse complement strand
AAAAACCCGTAGAAATCATTGTTTTTTTTTTTTTTAATCTGAAAACTCCATTTATCAATTATAAAATCTCGTTCCAATTCTGTAGAAACGTCCACGCTTCTGCTATGTCAGGTGTGCGCGTGCAGAATCGGAAATTGTATCGGAATTGGGAATCTAAAACAAAATCGGTATAATTACCGATATCGGGAAAAAATCGATATAATTACCGATAACGGGAAAAAATTTTGAATCGTCCCAGGCAAGTATTAAAGATCACGACCAGAAATGCGATATAGGCTTAAAAATAGGTTTATGTTGTTGTTTTTTTTATAAGAAATCATTTCAATTTAAAATCGAGTTAGTATTACGCATGTAAACTTGAAAAAAAATAATTCATGTGTCAGCATTATCTGAATCAG
This sequence comes from Euprymna scolopes, assembly GCF_053919585.1. Lineage (NCBI taxonomy): Eukaryota > Metazoa > Mollusca > Cephalopoda > Sepiida > Sepiolidae > Euprymna > Euprymna scolopes. The sequence continues at coordinate 36,457,929 of NC_136512.1, read as the reverse complement.
CGCAATCACACGACATCAGGTCAAATTGATTCGCCATCTTGTTTTGATTTTGCTTATTCAGTAATGATGACACATTTTAAACAAGCTTTTTTTTTTTCAAGTTTACATGCACATACTAAATGGATTTTAAATTGAACTGATTTCTCATTTAATAATATATAAGCAAAACGGCATGTTTTACAATCCACAGAGATTCGAAAAGTGGTAAAAAATCAAATATATAACAAATAAATTCTTTTTATAACATTTATTTATTATGTATTTGATTTTTTTTACCACTTGTTCAGAATTTGAATATTTAAGTGGACACATTTAAATAATCAAATTCTGAACAATGAAATCAAATCTGTTGCCAACGTTGCTGACAAACTGATTATTGGATCAATACTGAAAAGAAACACGGCAAAAGTTTTATGAACAGTGACGAACAATTACCTAGCTGAATAGTTTTTAGCGGTTTTAATCACTTTAAAGCATTTATTTGCTTCGAAAACAGTGTCGAGCGACCGAGCGTTAGAAAAATGGCCGCTTATTGACACCTAAATATTTACCGTCTTGAAAATAAAAAAATAAAGCAAAATACTGCTAGAACCTCTCTCAATAAATGTCACGGTAGCATATATGTGTGTGTGGGGGAGTAAGTTGGACTGTTGTGCACACCACTACCAATAGAAATTTCGGTTCTTAGAATTCAACTGAATTAAAAAGAAACACACACACGCAAATACACACACACACACACACACACACACACACACACACACACACACACACAAAAAAAAAAAAATCTTCATGTCACGGAACGAAAATGTCATATTCCAAAAATGACGTAAGATGGATCAAGCACGATTTTATATAATTTTTAGCGATTTTGAGAGTAAATTATATTCATTACAATGCTGATTTTAATCTCGATAGATCGAATTAAGTTCTCTCCCCTTTATTTATTAAAAAGGGCGGATCAAAAAATAGCGCCTCGCTTTGTCATGAAATGTGATTTCATTTGATCATTTTTGGAATATGACATATTTTTTTTAACGTTGAATTCTAAATAAGAATCGAAATCTTAAACTGTGAACAACAGAAATGAAAACGAATTCTCTGTATAAATCTCAAACATGGAGTAAATGTTAGTATTTAATGTCTACCTACTTGCATACGGTTGTCTGCTTTGTTCTCCTGCTGTCTTCGGCAGCATTAATATAGCCAAGGCGACAACGAACACAAGAGAAGTCTTCATGTTGCCGAGGTGATCACAAACTGATACTTGGCTGGGCGACTTATATTGACAAATGTCCAATGAAAAACAGAAAAGAAAGAAAACACAACTTTCTTTCTTACGTTGAAGCGATATATAATAGATTAAAAGAGAGTAGGGAGCTGAGAGAAAAAAAAAAAAAAGAGTGTGGGAGGAAGAGGAAGGGGAAGAGATATAAGAATGCGCACCTTCTGTCCAGCCTATTCATTTCAACTTTAGCGTGTCACTCAACTACATCGAAGGTGGCATTAAAATGCAAAGCATCTTCCGTTGGACCGGTTTGAACGAAAGTACAGTAGTTTTTCAAAAAAGGAAGTCAGACGTGAACGAAAGTAATAAAAGGTCTAAATATAACGAAGGCAACACCTTGTTTACTAGACTTTTTAGCCCGTTAAACACAGGCAAAAGTTATAGAGACTGTTTTCTTAAAAGAGTGCTTTTACACCCTGTCCCGTAGGTAATAGCTAGTGGAAACAATACTCTATACAGGAACAAAAGGTGTCTTTATAAAAAAAAAGTCCAACGTAAACAAGTTGTTGATTAACCGTTCCCCTTAAGTAATCCAATTTACCGAATTTTCGCTACTAACGATTACTATGGTATTGTCCCATTAACTATTGTACACTCATTAACCCTTATCCTCGAGTAGCCTCCGGGCCTTGATAAGTGTTGATTTTTTTTTGTTAAAAGAAAAAATTTAGGACAGGTGCGAAAAGTTTTCTAGCTTGGTAGAGAGCTCACCTTCTTTGCAGCAGATTTGGCAGGATCGTTTATGTATTTATTCCAGTTCGTGTTGCCTGAGAATGTCAGAATGAGGAGCTTGAATATTGGACTATCAAGAAGGATACTATCGTTTATAAATGTCATGAATAATATTGTATCGTTTGTAGTCTATATTGCTTTGTTTATGCATTCAAAGATTTTCCTTAAGATTTCTGCTGTTTTCATCATTGATGTCGATTTTATAGTTTCAGTCAGCTGTTTGATTCGAACTTCTATTCTTTTTTTTTTCTATTTCTTCTTTTTTTTTTTCAATTTTTTCTTTTTTTTGGGGGGGTGGGGGTGAGGGCTGTTCTTAGTTCTCCTACAATTATTGGCATTATAATGACTTTCTTCATATTGATGCAAATTATGGCTACAAATAAAAATTCTTTTCTTTTTTTCAAACATAAGTCAATCACAAAACTAAGCAATACGTTAGCGTTTATTTTGTGTGATTAAAATATACGGGAAACAACCTTAGGGAAAGAAACCTTGATTAACCCCGCTTTACTATAATACTAGGTCGGGAGGATATCACGATTAATGAATTACATATACTGAATTCCAAAAGAGGAGGTAATGACAGGGAGAATGATGTAATAAACATATACTACACTAATCCTCAAAGGAGCAAGTAATGGCTGGTAGGATGGTATCATCACAACAGAACAGCTACTGCAATACCCCATCCAAAATAGAGGAAATAATACTTTGGAGAATCCCTTCATAAAAGCAGAAGGTAATGCCTGCGTATGGGAACAGAAAATATACAAGATTACCCCCCCCCCAAAAAAAAAGGAGAAAGTAGTCCTTGGGAAAATGGTTTCATGACAAAAGAATAGATACTACATTAATCCTTCCCACAAAGGAGGATGTAATACCTGAGAAGATTACCTCTATCCTTTTTAAAAGGTGGAGGTAATACCTATGAGGACAGTCTTATGACAACCGAACTGATACTACACTATCTTATCCTCATGCTCTATCGTTATTTTCACGGCTGGTGCACAGCAGTACACTAGGATAAATACACAATCATACAAGCATAAGCATACAAAAATGCCCAAACAGTCCCTGTTGGAGCGCTTCTGGGAAGGAGAACTAAGCAGAACCATATTTCAGCCCAACAGCAACAAAGCCACTGTCAGACTGATTTGCATCAAATTTCTATTAAATAATTTGGTCAACAATTGTATCATTGGTTTTTTTTTTAAAACGATACAATTAATTAATTTGGTCAACAATTGTATCGTTTCAAAAAAAAAAAACAAGTGAGGCATGCATGGTCCCCCGTGGGTGCACAGTGAACGAGGCATAAAAAAAATAACTAAGTTCAGCATTCCCCCACCTACTCCCATTTAGCCCTAAAAGTCCCCAGAGAACGTCAAATGCTTGTGAGAATGAACAAACGGTGCAGTTTTAGACCGTAACATATGTAAATTTGAGTTCTGTACCATGCAAAAAAGAAATGACTAAGTCCATCATTTGCCCCAACCTCCATTTAGCCCCAAAAGTCCCCAGCACCATGCAAAACTGCTAAATAGACATACACAGAAAATTTTGGACAAATATGGTAAAATAGCCCCAAAAATGGAATGTTTTTATTAGCTCTAAAAGAGCTTCTGGGGCACACCCAAGAGTTATCGCGAAGTATAGACAAACAAAATTAAATAGAAATCAGTTAGTTACAACTTTTCAGAAAGTTTTATAAAAATCCAAGGCATCAATTTTTTTAATAAGAACAAAAGTGTCAATTTTAGCCATTTTAACTCGAAAGGCACCTCTAGGCGAGCAATTCCCAGAAAATCCATTCTGTTACTTTTTTTACTCATATCATGTTTAATGTTTGAGCAAAATTTCAAAAAATTCCAAGGCGGAAAAGTGCAGACAGACAAACGGACAAGGGTGAGTTTACAGGTTCACCCTTCTTTTGTTGGGGGGGGGGGCAAAAAAAATGTTTTTTGAACTAAAGAGTTCAAAAACATCTTTTTCCTACAGTAAATGCTAATGTTTGAACGTCTCAAAAAATTATAATGAAAACTACACGCAAGCATAATAAATAAGCACTGTGATAATATTAGGTTATTGGAATCCATAACTTGTGTAGTTGCATAATCATGTCTTGCTGTTGGGTCAATTTGTTACAATGCAGAGGTTGTTGTTGAATGGTATTCTAGATATAGTGATAGGTTCTTACCTTAGTGTTGGTCTGGAGTGTGTATGCTGGATATCTAAATGTTCCCTGCAAATGGCTTTGTTGAAGGTTGATGTGATTTTATTGTTAAAACGTAATTTTAGGAAACAGGTGTTAGAGATTGTTTTATTACAAAACTGAGCGTATGCAAGCAAGAAGGACAAACAAAGAAGTTTAGTTTAAACTTTTATTCAAGAACAATGCAATTGTAGCAGGTACTGTTGGTATTGTCAGGATGTGCCAGTGCTGGCGGAGGCGGTGTCAGCAGGCTCTTGGGAGTCGGTGGCGAAGAAGAGGTAGTCTGGGCAGTTTCTGCAGGTGTCATCTGGGGTGAGCTCAACGACGGTTGGCTGCCGGTGATGCTGTGGCTAGGACTGCTGCTAGGATGGCAATGTCGATGGACAACCTCACTGTTTGGCGATATAGCCTATTTTGCGTGGTTGTTGAAAACCAGCTGTATTTATACTTGGCCCACGACAGTTGAAGACATGATGACTCCAGGCGTTGATATGTCCTTTATGCCTTAGAGTAGTGTTAGTTTCCATTCTTAACATACAGCAGGAAGTCATCTGTTTGGGGATATGTTAACTTGTCCATGTCAGATTTATGCTGATAAACTCGTGGATGTATTCTAATAAGAATTATGTTCTCATAATGTTCCCTGGGTTAATTATTTGTATCGATGTATGTGCAGGAGGGTCGTCGGCTGTGATGTTCAGATTTCAAACTTGATTCTTTTTTCGATGAATGGTTCCCTTTAGTGGTTTTCTTGGTGGGATGACTTGCGAATTATGCTGTTGATGTAGACACAGAAAAGAAACAGACTTTGACGCTCTCGTGTGTGTTTGGTATGTCTGTTTAGTTTATGTCAATGAACGGTGTTCGTCTCTGCACCCCATTTTTATCACTGTCACTGCTCCTGCTGATTTCGTGGTTTGTTTATGTAAATCTGAAGGGATATGCGATACAACAGAGATTGTGTATTGTGGTTGTTTTCTAAATGCCTTAGGGTGGTATTTGGCGTTTGTATTGTATCCGTTTTGCCTGAATACTTGTTGGAAGTGTTTTACAGAGGTGATTTCTATTTTGCTACAGTGAGATATATATATATATATATATATATATATATATATATATATATATATATATATATATATATATATATATATGTAATAGAGGTTTCGAAGGCTGTCACAATGCGAGGAATGAATTATAGTCGTTGTTGGTAAGAGGAGACGAGAACAAGTAGCGATTTACAAATCAATAAGTACATACATATATATATATTTATATATATATATATATATATATATATATATATATATATATATATATATATATTCAGTTGTATTGGTAAAATGTCTTACTTGTAAGTCTCTGCGACATATTCCATTATTAATTTCGGAAAATTTCCCTTTTCAAATGGTGTGCGTAACAGGTCGGTTCAAAGCATGCTGGATGATGGAGCGGAAGTTGTGTAGCTATGTGAGGCCTCGAGGCAAATGTGAGTAGGGAATTTATGTATGGTATGATTAGGTAATTAACATGTTTATAATTTTATTATTTTTATTTATTCGTCTTTATTTATTTTTTTTGGTTCATAACTTGTTTTTTTTTTAATGTTCTCTGTTATGTTGTCTTTATCATTATTACTATTATTTATTTATTTATTTATTTTTTCTGCTGATATGCGCGGTGTCTCTGCTTTTCTGGGTCACATAAATCGCTACTGGGCTATGTCCGGTCGACTACTGTAGGGGTGGGATGTGAGAGAGGAGGAGAGGTGGGGTGCGGGGTGATGTGCTCTCGGGTCGGCAGTTGGGTGTTTAGGTGAGTCGAGCTGTGAGCTGTGTGCAGTGGTGTATCTGTTCTAATGGGTTATGGTTGTAATGGTAAGTGTTAGGTGGGAGCCGTATGTAGAGTTATATAATAAAGTTATATAACGACTCACATTCCAGACAGGACATTACTACAAACCCCTCCCATATAAATAATGTAAAAAATAAATAAATAACAATAATATACTAAAAGAAACTTAATAAATAAAACAGCAGTATATATTTAAAAAAAAAATTTAATTAAAATTAAAAGTTACTGAAGTAATACAAACTAAATAAATAAATAAAAAAATGAAAATAAATAAATTAATAACTCCCAAGGAATGTCATCCCTATTCCCCTTCCCTTCCCTCACCTATCTTCCTACCCCCAACAACACTAACCTAAACACCCAGCTGCCGACCCAAGAGCACATCACCCCGCACCCCACCTCTCCTCCTCTCTCACATCCCATCCCTACAGTAGTCGACCGGACATAGCCCAGTAGCGATTTATGTGACCCAGAAAAGCAGAGACACCGCACACATCAGCAGAAAAAATAAATAAATAAATAAATAATAGTAATAATGATAAAGACAGCATAACAGAGAACATTAAAAAAAAACAAGTTATGAACCAAAAAAAAATAAATAAAGACGAATAAATAAAAATAATAAAATTATAAACATGTTAATTACCTAATCATACCATACATAAATTCCCTACTCACATTTGCCTCGAGGCCTCACATAGCTACACAACTTCCGCTCCATCATCCAGCATGCTTTGAACCGACCTGTTACGCACACCATTTGAAAAGGGAAATTTTCCGAAATTAATAATGGAATACATCGCAGAGACTTACAAGTAAGACATTTTACCAATACAACTGAATAAATATATATATATATAAATATATATATATGTATGTACTTATTGATTTGTAAATCGCCACTTGATCTCGTCTCCTCTTACCAACAACGACTATAATTCATTCCTCGCATTGTGACAGCCTTCGACTACATATCAATATATATATATGTGTGTGTGTGTGTGTGTGTGTGTGTGTGTGTGTGTGTGTGTGTGTGTGTGTGTGTGTGTGTGTGTGAAACCGAAGATTAATAATGGATACAATAATAAGGATCAAAGGAATGAAAACAGAGAGAGTAATAATAACATTGAAAGAGGTAATGATGAGGTGGGTACTAGAAATAAGAGAAATAGATGCAAGAAACAGGTTTGGTTTAATCCGCCGTTTAGCGAGCATATCCAAAACAATATCCCTAAGGAATTTTACAGAATAATTGATAAAAATTTCCCACCTGAGAATAGATTAAGCAAAATAATTAACACGAACTCAGTAAAACTATCTCTCTCCACCTCTACCAACTTATCCAACACTATAATAAGCTCTAATAATAGGGAAACAAGCAAAATAAGGAATAATAATATGCCAGTATCAGATGAACGTGTTTTAGAGAGAAACTGTAATAGCAGAATACGTCTTTAAGGAAAGATTCAGAAACCATGTTGTATCCTTCAAAAATGAACTGGGGGATGAAACTGATAGAGAACGTGTTAAGAATAGAATGGGGGGGTACAAGAATCAACATTAGTTATAAAAAGGGGAACACAACTGCATTAGGTGATTGGGTCAAGGAACTTCATAAAAAAAAAAGATTTTGAATTAAAATGGTCAATAATAGATAACGGTAGTAAGTATAAACCTGGGAAATCAAAAAGATGTAATCTGTGTTTACTGGAAGCCTTCTACATAGTGAATTTTAAAGAAGAAATATTAAATAAAAGGCTGGGTGCTATACAGGGATGTCTTCATAGGAATATATTTTTGCTATCACGTCTAAAACGTAGCTGAGAAAAAAGAAATAAATCAATAAAAAAGAAAAATAAGGTTCCTTCTTGAGTGTAAAGCCAGAGTTAAAATGGAGTTAAGTAGCTAATATTGGAGTAAATTAGATGTGATGAATGATTCAAATTTAGCAAGCATATCTGGAATCTAATATTCTACACTAGAAACACATTATTAGAAATAAAGGCAATGGATTATTAGATAAGAAATTTAGATCTATAAAAAAGCTTAACAAAGATTAGCAATATTGTTTCAAAACTAGAAACACAATTTTAGTTATATTGATAGTGAAATAGATGATACTGTTTCTAGATCAATAAAATTTCTCAACAAAGATTAGCAATATAAATTCAACAAAAAATATTAGTAATTAAAGAATGGAGATTAATTGATACTGTTTTTAGATCAGTAAAACTTGAAAAATCCTAGTTTATTAAATAATATTATTGTTCTGAACGATTAAATCCAAAAACCAAGGTGGACCTCCACTTTCATTGGAGTAAAACGTACATGGAGCTAAATAATATATTTATTAATAAAATAATTATTAATAGGATATTAGATAAGTATTTAAGACCTTAATTCCTGAATTGATATTATTTGAATTAAACCATATATAACCTCAGAAAATTATGTCGGGATAGCAAACGTAGGTTAAATCTTTGGTAATAAAATCAGTATCACGATTAAGATATGCATTATAAACTTACAATTTGAATAGGTTAGCCTAGATTTAATTGGTTTTGTTTAATTAATAAATAAATCATAAATGCATATTAGGAATTTGCCAAATTTAGAACTCTGCAAAAACATTAAAATATCAAACATATTGAGTTACCCCCTTTCCAACGTGATGAATACATATTAGGATTTTGGTAACTTATAATTCAACAAAACCTTTAAATTTTAGAACTTCCAGAGTTACCTCCCATTCAACGTCTAAAATATCCGGTAATCCTAAAAATTAATAGGTAGGAACGAAAGAAAATAAAAAAATAAAAATAAATTTAGATCCTTAATTTTAAATGAATAATGATACTGCACTGAATATAGAGTAATATTAAACATTTTTTTCCTTGTGGAATAAGTTTTAAACAAAAACCACTTTTTAAAATTACACAAATAGGTTAGCCGATATTTTTGTAAATAAACAAAGCAGATTTCAGATACGAAACTAACATAGAATCGAAACAATATAGCTGATGAGGGAAATGGATTCCATATTGCTCATTGTTAAAGTGTTTTTTATTCAATAAGTCTGGCGAAAGGCTGTTCTTGTGAAAATCTTCAAACGACATAAGGTTGATTAGTCCAGATTAGAAAAAATAATTTAAATTAAATAATGAAATTTAATTTAAGAAATTAATGAATAGTATTAGTAAAACATATTAAGTGAACGTAGGTAATTAGTGATAATGTTCTATGATAATTTGTTTGATTTTTTTTTTAATGGAGATACGAAAATAGGTAAATATATAAATCTTTAAAAAAATTTGGAAGGATGAGATGTAGATAAAATATTTTTTCATGTTTTTCCTTATGAGGGAAATGGATTCCATATTGCTCATTGTTAAAGTGTTTTTTATTCAATAAGTCTGGCGAAAGGCTGTTCTTGTGAAAATCTTCAAACGACATAAGGTTTGAATTTGTCCGAATAATCTTGAAACAATTGTCACTAACGATGACACACACTATCAATCTATTCCTAGATGTTTTGATTTTGCTAAAACAATATATATATACGTTGATTTTTTATAAACAATATATATATATATATATATATATATATACGTTTATATATGTATGTATGTATGTATGTATGTATGTATGTATGTACATCTATAATATAAAGCTGAACGTGTGTGTGTGTGCGCGTGTGTGTGTGTGTGTGTGCACATGTGTGTAGTCACGAATAGGCTCCTATATGGTTGACTATTTTTAAAAACTGATTACATATAATGCTAGAAGGTGTATCGAGGATCAGGAATGGGTATGTTTGATCTGGCAGAACGTTCGCGCCTGGTCCTCAAAGTATGGAAATAAAAAATGAAAAAAAAACGTTTACAAGGGTTTTTGATATAGATGTACATAAGAATACTTTGATAAGTATGTTTCAACTTAAATAGGGATGGTATAATAAAATTGTGGGGTCTGCGTTCGTGCCAGTACTCCATGGAAACATGGCACAAAATTTAACAAAGACTTTTCATATCTATTTGCGTAAGTATACTTTGATAATTATGTTTCAATTTGAAGAAATATGGTAAAATAATAATAATTGGGTGTTCGTTCGCGCCTGACCTTCATAGAATGTAAATATGTCACAAAGTTTAACAAGGTTTTTTAAAAGGGGTGAGGGCCCACAATAACACCTTAACTTTATTCTTAATTCACGTTAGCTTTTATTTATTTTTTTAATTGAATCATATTGTGTCGACTAAATTCACCTCATAAATTCACGTTCTTATTAAAGTGAAAGTCAAAAAAAAGTCAGAACTTTAGACAATTCTCAACACAAATTTTGCATAATTCTGTTTTTTTCTTTCTCCACTTGCACATGGCACTCTTTCGAAAATAGATAAATAGATAAATGATAAAAAATAAGAACGTTACTTGTTATCGTGTCAAAAGAAGGGAAAAATCCTGCTCATGTGATTACGTGTCTTTTTAAAAACATTTGCATAACCTTTTTATTTTCATTTATATATCTGTTTAAGCTTTTTTTTGTCAGTGTACTAGAAGGAATTCAGTTGATTATAACCCTTTCTGCGTGTTCTTTACACTACAATAGTACAACCCTGTATCCGACGGCACAATACTACACCGTTCAATACTGTAAAACTGAAACGAAGCTGTTCTGATAGAAAAGGGCGCCATTTTCTTCTTATTCATATTTATATCGATTCTTTGCTTTAAAAAACTAAAGTAATTACGTGTTTACTTTTTTAATATCCCATTTTGCTGTTTCGGATTATTTTACTAAAGTAAGTAAAGCTTCATTATTTTTCAAAACTGTTTTTGTTTCTTTGTTTTTCGATATTTTGTCGATATTATTTAGTAAGAGTGTTTAGCAGAAAAGCCAACAAACGACTACCCGAAAAATAAATATACAAGAAATAAATGTTACCATAGTAAATAAAAGTCCAGTTCATGTTTTTTTTATTTTGAAATAGTTTTTAATGCTCTTCACTTGAAATAATTTCATCGAACCGAAATTAAAACGAAATTTGAGGTGATAACTATTTAAATGAATTTTTATATAAATACACATGCCATAAGCGAATATTCCTCAAGCACAAAATAACGGAAAACATTAAAATATGTTTATAAATATTCCTTACGTTGATGGAACTGTCTTAAATTGTTAACACAAAATGCTCAGGTGCACCTCCTTCAAAGTGAAAACGGGGCTCTGCATTTCAAAGTCGCTGCCATTTTGATTTTTTTTAAACCGGTTTGTAAATTAAAATTTTTTTTTACAAACTATTTAAAAATACAAACCAATGAATTTTTCTACCATAAAAGTAACTTTTATTGACTATGGTAACATTTATTTCTTGTATATTTATATTATTATATATATAACATTTTCTCTTTATAAGGAAAAATCCTATCTCTTTACAACCCACTCCTTTTCATAACCTATCATACTTTAATCAATCACCGTCCATTTTCTGTAGGCTGTTTTTGAACCCAGTCAACGACGGGTACTTCTGCTAGTATATATATATATATATATATATATATATATATATATATATATATATGAAGAGAATAATGAAAATCGTATTCTGACGATATAGAGAGATAAAATAGGAACAAACCAAGTTATGTGTTCGTCAACGTCTCTTCTGGATGAATCAAGTTAAGAAAATACAATACTATTACAATATTTGAAAATATATTTTTGATGTTATGAAAAGTACAAATATTTTATTGACATTATATTATAGACTGTGCAACTCTTGCCACACAAGTTCACCATGCAGGCACTCTTACAGTGGGTATCCATGGTCTGTCAAGACTGAAAGAAGCCACGAGATATATATATCTCAAGGTTTCGAATCCTGCGTTCGGATGTGTCTAACTGATGAGGAAAAATGAGGGCGAAACTCGAGTCTTGGACTTCCGGTTCTTTGACTGTCATGGCTCTTGTGGGCTGCGACGTTGTTTGGCTGTGGAATTTATTATATACAATCTCTAACATTCTGAAAATCCTATCATAAGTTGCTTGCTTGGTTAGCATTGCTGGATGGTATCGTCCTTTCGAATTAAAACTCCTACTTGTGAGACATTGACTTGGGGTTATTAGCTGGTTGGATGACTGCGTCCCTTGTTGAGACGAAGTAGGTTCATTTCACAGTCGGATTTCGGCGCGGTTTTCTTGATCTGTGTTGGTTAATATAAATTCTTGTATGCAGGGCGTTTGCTCAGTTAGTAGAGTGCTTGCCTCGCATGCAAGAGGCTCGGGTTTCGAATCCTGAGTTCGGATGTGTCTAACTGATGAGCCCAAATGAGGGCGAAACTCGAGTCTTGGACTTCCGGTTCTTTAACTGCCATGGCTCTTGTGGGCTGTGACGTTGTTTGACTGTGGAATTTATTATATACAATCTCTCACATTCTGAAAATCATATATATATATATATATATATATGTGTGTGTGTGTGTGTGTGGGCGTGTGTGCGCGTACATATATACTTATATACATATATATGTATATATATATATATATATATATATATATATATATATATATATATATATGTATATATATATGTGTGTGTGGGGGGGGGGTGCGTATGGCAACCTTCTGACTTTTGAGACAATAGCATTTGATTTACAACAGTGTCTACTATGGCTAACCAGGTGCAGTCCTGGGCAGGTAATAAGAGAATCGTGGTTAGTCCATTTATTAGGGTCGCCCTCTCGGCGTTGCAGGTAGACTCCAATGAACAGGTAGGCCAGTGCGACTGCAGGAGCTGCCGGAATGATGTTGCAGAGCTTCACCATCCGCCTATCGGAATTCCAGATCGGATTTTTTGTTTGGGATTTACTCCCTTAGCCTTTGCCTTTCCCAAGATTTTCATAAGTATATATATATATAGTAAGTTATAAAATGTATATGGCGATTAAGCTACACTGAATATTCCGCGTTTCATCCACTCTAGGATTCTTCAGGCTTATGCGCGAATTCTGTGGTTGTCGTTTTTATATGCACATCTTCTATTGAAATTTTAGTTAGCCAATCAGCTTTCTAGTATCCACCGCACCATTCCTATCAGCCAATGAGAATGCATTTATCGGACAAAGGTCTATTTGACCTCTGGTTGACCTGTTCCTTTGTGTGTGCTCTATTTAGCCTGAATATTTAGCTTCTTGATCTGTTTTAAATCTAGGTTAGTGTTTTTTTTTATTATTAATGTTAGTTTATATATAAATATATATATGTGTACACACATATATGCACACATATATATATACATATAAATATACATACATATATGTGTGATTGTTTATGTATATTCATGTTTATTTAATTTATTTGTTTATTTTCTATTGTTTTTGTTAGTTTTAAAACGATTTTGTTTCGCTAACCTAGAGTAATTTTATCTTGTGAACACAGTTGTTTGCTATTTCTCTTCTACAGTTTAATAGATGTTGGGGTTCTTTAAAGTACAGGATAGCAAATTTTTCATGAAGGCATAATCTACATGGGTCGTCTAGGTCCCTACACGTGGTAGCTTGTCTTATTATTTTCCATTCAGCTACCGGCGAATGTCCGCTTTGCTTGAGTTCCCAGTATTTATTCGCTAGTGTTGTTTTCATACGGTGTATTTTATTATTGAATATACTTTTGTGGTCATAGTATCGAGTTTTGAAATCTAAGGAAGTCATACCTACGTAATATTTCTTGTTATTCAAGTTTTCTTTCGTAAATATTGTGGCCTGGTAAACTACACTTTTGGTTAGACATTTATTTTGAAGTGGGCAAAGTGTGCGGTGTTTACAGTTGCATTTATCATGTTCGTTATTTGTATTTTTATTTATAGTATGGTTGTTCTTGTCCGAGGTTGGTTTATTATTATTATTATTATTATTATTATTATTATTATTATTTCTGCTAGTGTAAGTTTTATTTTTGTCATGGTGTCTACTTTTTTATTGTTTATTTTGTTGCTGTTTACATTGTTTTTATATAATATTTTGTTATGTGCTTTAACTATCATCTCTAAATTTTCGCAACAACTGTAGGATAACTTTAAGGTATTTTTATTGAAAATTTTGTGTAAGGGGTTAGTTGCGAGAAAGTGTTTTTCAATAAGATCTAGAAATTTTTTGCCAAGTTTTGTTTTTAACATTTGATTGTATGGGGCCGTATACCAAATTATAGTTCTTTTTCTTCTAGGTTTAATTTTATTATAGTTATTGGTGTTTTGTTGCTTATATTTGATATCGATATTTTTGTATCCACTATTTTTTAGGGCTGTTTCATAGATATTGGTTGACCTGTTAAATGCATTTTCATCGCTTGAGTTATTACTGAGCCTACTTACGATCGAGTTAGGAATCTGTTTTATAATTGATGGTGAGTGATTGGACTAAGGGTTTACGTATATTGGAGTAGCGTTATCTTTTAAGTAGGGCTAATAGGTGTTTTTATCTAAATTTACTGTGACGTCCAGGAAGTTTGTTATTTTTATGTTAGCTGATACGTCTGCTTTTAGGCCTAATTTTTTCATTTCCTTGTGTATGATTTTCTTAAAGTTATCTCCCTTGACTTTGTTGGAGTTTTTTTATTATAGCTAGTGCGTCATCTCTATATAGGCCGATATCCGTAGTATCAAATATGCTTGTGAGGGTGAAATGAATAATCCCACAAGATCTGATGCCTCTGCAGAGTCCCTGGAACCCATCGCCAAATCAAACGAATTTTTCATTTTAGTTTTTATCCATTGGTTATTGTTATTTATTAGAACTGATTTTCTACATTTTTTGATGATGTTGATTTCTTCCGAGCATATATCAGTGTATGCCTCGGCAAATTCTAGGGCAATGTTAAAAAGTTTTTCGGATATCGAGGGATAAATGTCTATGATGTCGAACTGTATAAACGTACATTTATCTTTGTTTTCTATATTTTTAATCCAGGTGATTGCTTCGGCAGTATTTGCTCACTGGTTTAATTCTAGATCTTGTTTGATTTGTTTGTTTACTCTAGAAAGTATTGTTTTGCTAATTCTACCTATTTCTGGTTTAGTTGGGTTTATCAAGCGGGTGCTGGGATTATTATCAAAGTCCCATTTGTGGTCTTTAAGCAGAATGTATGCCTCTCTAGGTTTCAGTTTGCCAACTTTATCGCTAATTTTTAATTTATCGGTAATTTGTTTACTTTCAGTATTTATTATATCTATGTAGTCGCATTCGTTTGTGTCTAGTTTTTTGTAGTTTTTTGTAATGTTTTCTGTGATTAGTTTGTTATATTCTTGTTTATCTATTTCATAAAAGTTTCTAGTTTTATCTGCTTTTACAAAGATTTTATTAGAGTTGTTTATGTTTCTAGCGATTTTGTGTTTCCGTTGGAAATTGTTACGTTGATTGTGGAATTCTAAGGTTTTAATTACGTTTAAAAGGTCATTTTCGAAGTTTATCAAAAGGTCTACTTTTTTCGCATTTTTAAGGGTTTTAAAACCATAGGATTCTTTTTTGCTTACGTTTTCATTTTTAAGGAAGAAATTTTCTCACCATCGCATTCGGCGTATTAGTTCATCTGTTTTTTGGATTAATTTAATAATATAGCTATGTTTGCTAGGTGTGGGGATGTTTTTTAGTGATGTTTCGAAATCAACTCTTTTCATATCTATTTTTAATGTGGTGAAATAAATTCTTTTGAGAGTGCTCGACTGTTCCAGGAGCTAAGTTTAACTACTTAATTTACTCACATAAAATTAATATACGAAAGTATAGATTTATGCATAAACTTTAAGTATTTACTTCAAAAGTGCTCAATACGTAGGTAGACCTAGTTAGTAAGTTATAAAATGTATATGGCGATTAAGCTACACTGAATATTCCGAGTTTCATCCACTCTAGGATTCTTCAGGCTTATGCGCGAATTCTGTGGTTGTTTGTCGTTTTTATATGTGCAGCTTCTATTGCAATTTTAGTTAGCCAATCAGCTTTTTAGTATCCACCGTGCCCTTCCTATCAGCCAATGAGAATGCATTTATCGGGCAAAGGCCTATTTGACCTCTGGTTGACTTGTTCCTTTGTGTGTGCTCTATTTAGCCTGGATATTAAGCTTCTTGATCTGTATTAAATCTAGGTTAATGTTTTTTTTTTCTTATTTTTTTATTAATGTTAGTTTATATATAAATATATAATATATTTCTATATAAACTAACATTATTAATATAATATATAATATATTTATATATCAGTTCTAATAAATAACAATAACCAATGGATAAAAACTAAAATGAAAAATTCGTTTGATTTGGCGATGGGTTCCAGGGACTCTGCAGAGGCATCAGATCTTGTGGGATTATTCATTCTATATACCCTCACAAGCATATTCGATACTACGGATATCGGCCTATATAGAGATGACACAATAGCTATAATAAAAAAACTCCAACAAAATCAAGGGAGATAACTTTAAGAAAATCATACACAAGGAAATGAAAAAATTAGGCCTAAAAGCAGACGTATCAGCTAACATAAAAATAACAAACTTCCTGGAAGTCACGTTAAATTTAGATAAAAACACATATTTACCCTACTTAAAAGATAACGCTACTCCAATATACGTAAACCCTTAGTCCAATCACTCACCATCAATTATAAAACAGATTCCTAACTCGATCGTAAGTAGGCTCAGTAATAACTCAAGTGATGAAAATGCATTTAACAGGTCAACCAATATCTATGAAACAGCCCTAAAAAATAGTGGATACAAAAATATCGATATCAAATATAAGCAACAAAACACCAATAACTATAATAAAATAAAAAATAGAAGAAGAAGAACTATAATTTGGTATACGGCCCCATACAATCAAATGTTAAAAAAAAAACTTGGCAACAAATTTCTAGATCTTATTGAAAAACACTTTCCCGCAACCAACCCCTTACACAAAATTTTCAATAAAAATACCTTAAAGTTATCCTACAGTTGTTGCGAAAATTTAGAGATGATAATTA
>NC_136512.1:36265827-36435827 GCF_053919585.1 Euprymna scolopes | reverse complement strand
ATAAGAAAATCTCATTTAAAATTTGCAGAGGCAATTAGTTTTCGAGATATAAAACCTGTACTATGCACTGTAATTCACTGACGGCCATGAATAAACACTCCCAACCTCCCCATATTAAGAACGGCTTTTGGAATAAACAATACCCATGCCTAACCACGTGTTTTAACCTTTTACCTGTCTTTCGTCTTTTAAAATCGACTTTTGGAATAAATACCACCATTCTCCCCATGTTAAGAACGGCTTTCAGAATAAACACCCCAACCTACCCATGTTAAAAATTGTGGAGGTGGTCCTAATGTGAAAATTTACCTTTTGATTTTTTAATAAATTGTTAGTTGAAAGCACAGAATAGTGACTAAACACCATCCCCTCCCCTTGGTAAGAATAGCAAAAAAAATATAATGGTTTTCTTGGCAGAAACTTTTCTGTATTTCACCTAACAATTTCTGGTGCTAATGAACTTACTGATCCACACTATTTTTTAAATCGTATTTCCAAGTTTAATCAAAGTTTTATTATATGTTTTATTATTTAATTGTAAGGTTAAAGTACAGAATAGGTACAAAACACCCTTTCCTCCCCATGTTAAGAATGGCTTTTTAAATAATAACGTTATTATTTCAGCACGGATCACTCTCTACATGAGTACCTAATATTTTTTTCAGACATTCTTACCATAGAGAGAGGATGGTGTTTTGTAACTATTCTGTGCTTTTAACTAACAATTTATTATTAAAAAAAGATATTGTGAAATTATAAAAAGATAAAATGATATTGTGAAAGTTGAATTTAACTTGAAAAAAAAAAAGCAATGTGAACGGCGCATTCAACATTGTAACCGGAGCTTATTTGGCAATAAGGTCACGTTAGTCGATTAATTGGTGCTAATGCACTTACTGATCCGCACTATTTTTTTAAAATCGTATTTCCAAGTTTAATTAAAGTTTTATGTTTTTTGGGTATTTTTTTAGATTATGTCCACCTCCACAATTGTCTTTTAAATGACGACTTTTATAGGTTTCCAACTATGCTGAATACGGAAATCGCATTGAAATTTTGCAAAAATAAGTAGTTATCGAGATATAAATAGTTGTTTATGCATTGTATTCTTTGGCGGCCATCTTTGTTACGCGCGTAGATTTGTTTATGATGCGCACAAGCGTGTAAAAAAAGATGGCCGCCAGAGATTACAATGCATTATACAACTTTTTATATCTCGATAACTACTTATTTCTGCAAAATTTCAATGCGATTTCCGTATTCAGCATAGTCGAAAACCTTCAAAAGTCGTCATTTAAAAGAAAATTGTGGAGGTGGACCTAATCTAAAAAATTACCGTTTTTTTTTTTCAATTGTAATGTTAAAGTACAGAATAGGTACAAAACACCCTCTTCTCCCCATGTTAAAAATGGCTTTTTAAATAACGTTATTATTTCAGCACGAATCAATAAGTGCACGAGTACCCAATTTCTTTAATAAAGAAAAAGCATTCATATTTTCTCATATAAAAACAACTTCTGTAAAAAAAAAAAAATTGTACTTTCAATTTTTGTTAGAAAAGGTTGTCTTTAAAAAAAAAAAAATACGGTAAAAAAAGCAAACAACAAAACATTAATCGGTATTCATGGAGAGAGTGATCCGTGCTGAAATAATAACGTCATTATTTAAAAGCCATTCTTAACATGGGGAAGGGAGGCGGTTTGTAGCTATTCTGTACTTTAACCATACAATTGAAAAAAAAACATAAAACTTTAATTAAACGTGGAAATACGATTTAAAAAATAGCGCGGATCACTCTCTGCATTAGCACCGAAAATACAGAATAGTTAGAAAACATCCTCCCTCCCCATGTTAAGAATGGCTTTCTAAATAATGTTAATGCTTCAGTACTGTTCCATGTCTGCTTAAGTTTAACTTTTGTTTATTAAATTGTTAGGTGAAAGTCCAGAATAGTTACAAAACACCCCTATTCCCATGTTAGGGATGCCTTTCTAAATAATAACGTCATTATTTCAGCAGGGTAGCTTCTCTGCATAAGTACCATGTTTGGTTTTTAAATTGTTAGGTGAAAAGAGAGAATAGTTACAAAATACCGTCCCCATGTTAAGAATAGCTTTCTAAATAACGGTATTATTTCAGCACGGTACCTTCTCTGCATAAGTACTATCTTTTGTTTATTATATTGTTAGGTGAAAGTATAAAATAGTTTCAGAACACCCTCCCTTTCCCACGTTAAGAATGGCTTTCTTAATAGCATTATTTCAGCACGGTACCTTCTCTGCATAAGTACCATCTTTTGTTTATTAAATTGTTAGGTGAAAGTATAGAATAGTTACAAAACGCCCTACCCATGTTAAGAATGGCTTTCTAAATAACGTTATTATATTAGCACGGTACTTTCTCTGCATAAGTACCATGTTTTATTTATTAATTTGTTAGGTGAAAGTACGGTACTCATGCAGAGAGTGATCCGTGCTGAAATAATAACGTTATTATTTAAAAAGCCATTCTTAACATGGGGAGGGGATGGTGTTTTGTACCATAATGTATTTTAACCTTACAATTGAATAAAAAAAATATAATAAAACTTTAATTGAACGTGGAAATACGATTTAAAAAATAGCGCAGACCACTCTCTGTATTAGTACCAAATATTATTTAAGCACGTCATCAATCCGTAAAATTTCTTCGAAAAAAACCTATACTTTTACCAAACAATTTATAGTGCTAATAATCAAAAAGTTCATATTTTCTTATATCCAAAAATAAAAACAAAAACAAACAAAAAAAAAAAACCCCGACTTCGACTCAAAAAGCAAGCGACAAACTTTTTTTTGCCTGATATGATAAAGAAAAAATGTTTAAATGACAAAATTTGGAAGATAAAAAATGAATTATGTATTTTTTTTTTTTTTTACTTATCGAGTAAACAGAAAATGAAATCTAATTCGTTTCGTCAAATCGTGGTGTGTGAAATGAATCGAACCGGAAGTTCAGTTCTATAAACAAAACAGGTTCGCACTAACGGTTTACAAAAAATATTTTTATTTTATTTAATATTTTAATAATTGGCGATGTAAATTTATTTTAATACATGGAAACATCCCTCGACTCTAAAGATGGGTTGTCTGAAAATTTCAAATAAATTGGTAATGTAGAAATATGGTTGTATCAACTTTGAACAAACCAAAAGTTACATTAATATATATACTAGCGGGGGTATCCGGCGTTGCCCGGGTGTTTGTAGGTGTGTGTGGTGTTAAATAAAAAAGAACTAGGGGGGAGTAGGATCGAACCCGAAGCCCTGAGGCGAAGTTTGAAAATAAAATCGGCCAGCCAGAATGAGTTAGTGAAAGATGTTTGAATTTATTTAAGAACGAAATTGACAGGTGCACGGCCGGATGTCGTCGAGCGTTACGACGACGACTACGACGATGACGACTACGACGACTACGACGATGACGATGACGTAGGTTTGTTTGTTATAAGTGAAGTAAAAAAAGAAAACAATGTTAACACTTAAGCGGGGAAAAAAACACAAAAAAAACTAACGTAAGGCAAACGAATGATGAAAACAGACAAACGAACACGTGAAAAATGGCTTCAATAAACCTGTTTCGATATTAAAATTTTAAAAATCGGTGGGTACCCGGGTGTTTTTGGGTGTCGCTAATAATAAGCGAACTAAAAAAAAAAAAGCAGAAAAATGAAACACTGGTTCGATATTTAAATTTAAAAAATCGAAAAAAAAAAAATCTCATACCACGATTCGAACCCAAAACGTTTAGATTACGAACTAAAGCCTTAAGCAACTGAGCTAACGCAATGTACATGAAATTTGTTTGGTTTTTCAACTATTTAAAGTAAATCAGGTCACGACGTCATCTGACGCATGCGTAGAATCGGTTATTATTACGAGAGGACCGTTTTTGTTGACCCCCCCCTGTCGAAAATTGTCGATTTCAGGGTTAAAATTTAACATTTTTGGACAATTTTTCGATATTCTTCGAGCAAAGGATAGAGCTTCGATGTGATACCAAGTTAATTTTCGTCGCGTCTGTCGAAAGTTTTTAGCAGACATCCAAACATACATACAAACATACATACATACATACATACATTTTCGCTTTTATATATATACTAGCGGGGCTACCCAGCGTTGCTCAGGACCGTACACACAATGAAAAAATTGAATTTGGTTTTGTAATATATTTATTATTCTTATGAGAGAGGAATTTTGTATGTTTATGTATCATTTGCTATTTCGAGCAAAAGAATATTTTACCTACATAAGACGGGTATTACACATATGAAATAATTGTATCTTACCTAGGGTAGGTAATTTACAGCATGTATATGCAAGGACAGGTAATATGCAACACATTTATTTCATCAAATCCCAAGCGATGCCAGGTATTTTGCTAATATATATTCTCACCTATTTCATTCAATCCCGGACAACGCTGGGTGTTTTGCTAGTATATATCTCAATCAATCTCATGAAATCCTGGACGACGCAAGGTATTCTGTTAGTATATATTTCAATCAATCTAATTCAATCCAAGGCAACGCCAAGTATTCTGCTAGTATATATTTACATCTATCTCATTACATCCCAGCTGACCATGTATTCTGCTTGCATACATTTGCATGTATCTCATTGAATCCAGGGTGACTCCTGGTAATCTGTAAGTATATATGTTGACGTATCTCGTTGAATCCCATAATTCTTGGATTGTTACACATTTCGACAATTTAACCCACATTATCGCTCACCTGTCTAAAATAATAACTTTAAGACATTGTCTTGGCTGGTTTTTCATTACAAACACATCATCCAAATAACTCACATTTCATCATTTTTCATAATTTTGGGATATGTTACTAATTTCAACAAACA
Source organism: Euprymna scolopes (assembly GCF_053919585.1). Lineage (NCBI taxonomy): Eukaryota > Metazoa > Mollusca > Cephalopoda > Sepiida > Sepiolidae > Euprymna > Euprymna scolopes. The sequence goes on along the minus strand of NC_136512.1, from coordinate 36,430,927 downwards.
TGTCACATGATTTAACTTACATTATCTCCTCCACTCTTACTAAAATAAAAACATTGATACATAGGCTATGGTATGTTACTAATTTCTGCTATCATTTTTCATGAGTAAATCCACATTATCGCCCCCTTTTATCACTAAAATAATAACTTTTAGACATTGTATGGCTGGTTATTTCATTACAAACCCACCAACAAAGTAACTCACATTATACCATTTTTCATAATTTTTGGATATGTTACTAATTTCGACGATTATTTTTAATGAAGTAACCCAAATAATCGCCACCTCTTGCTAAAATAATTACTTTCATAAATTGTCTGGTATATCTACTTCATTATGAATATACTAATCAAATAACTCACATTTCATCATTTTTCATAATTTTTGGATATGTTGCTAATTTAAAACGTCATTTTGTCTGAGTTCAATCACATAATCCCTCTCCTCTTACTAAAATAATACCTTTGAGACATTTCTAAGCTGTTTATTTCATTACAAACACATCAATAAAATACCTCACATGTCATCATTTTTTCATAATTCTTGGATATGTTATGAATTTCGACAATCAAATTTAATGAGTGCGCACATATAATCGCCCAATTCTTATTAAAATCATAAATTTGCTACATTGACTGGGCTGTTTGTTTCATTATAAACACACCAATCAAATAACTAAAACTTCATTTTTCATAATTCTTGGATATGTTACTAATTTCGACAATAATTTTTCATGAGTAAATCCACATTATCGCCACCTCCTATTACTAAAATAATAACTTTCAGAAATTGTATGGCTGTTTTTTTTTCATTACAAACACACCTATCAAGTTACTCACATTTTACCATTTTTCATACTTCTTGGATATGCTACTAATTTCGAGAATTATTTTTAATAAAGTAACCCAAATAATCGCCCCCTCATTAACCGCCATGATCCCGTTCCTCTTACAAAAATAACTACTTTGATACATCTTCTAGCCTGTCTATTTCATTACGAACACACCAATCAAATAACTCACATTTAATCATTTTTCATAATTCTTGGATATGTTACTAATTTCGACAATCATTGTTTAAGATTTAACCTGCATAATCGGCCCCCTCTTACTAAAATACTAACTTTCAGACAATATCTGGGCTGTTTATTTCATTATAAACACACCAATTAAATAACTTACATTTAATAACTTTTCATAATTCTTGGATATGATACTAATTTCGACGATCGTTTTTCATGATTTAACCCGCATAATCCCCTCTCCTCTAGCTAAAATAATAACTGTGAGACGTTGTCTCTGGTTATTTCATGATAAACACACCAATCAAATAACTCATATTTTATCATTTTTCATAATTCTTAGATATGTTACTAATTTTGAAAATCGTTTTATTTTATTTAACCCACATAATCCCCTCTCCTCTTGCTAAACAATAACTTTGATACATTATCTTGCTTGTTATTTCATTATAAACACATCAATCAAATAACTCACATTTTATAATTTTTCATAATTCTTGGATATGTTACTAATTTCAACAATCATTTTTAATTATGTAACCCACATAATCGACCCACTCTTACTAAAATATTAACTTTAAGACTATATCTGGGCTATTCATTTCATTATAAACACATCAATCCAATAACTTACATTTAATCACTTTTCATAATTCTTGTATATGCTAACTAATTTCGACAATCGTTTTTCATAATTTGACCCACATAATATCATTTCCTTTTGTTAAAATAATGACTTTGTGAGATTGTCTGACTGGTTATTTCATTACAAACACATTAATCAAATACCTCACATTTTATCATATTTTATAATTCTTGGATATGTTACTAATTTTGACAATCATTTTCCATGATTTAACCCACATAATCCCTTTTCCTCTTACTAAAATAATAACTTAGAGATATTATCTGGCTAGTTATTTTATTACAAACACACCAATAAAAAAATTTCATCATTTTTCATAATTCCTTTATATGTTACTAATTTAAAGTCATTTTTCATGATTGACCCCACATAATGTACCCCGTCCTTCTAAAGAAATAACTCTGAGGCTTTTTCTCGGCTGTTTATTTCATTATAAAAACAGAAATAAAATAACTTACATATAATAATTTTTCATAATTCTTGGATATGTTACTTATTTCGACGATCATGTTTCATGAGTTACCCAACATTATCGCCCATCTCTTACTAAAATAATACATTTGAGAAATTGTCTGGGCTGTCTATTTAATTACAAACACAGTAATAAAATTACTCGCATGTCATCATTTTTCATAATTCTTGGATATTTTACTAATTTCGATAATCATTTTTCTTGATTTAACACTAATTATAGCCCCGTTCTTACTAAAATTATAACTTTAATACATCATCTTAGCTTTCTATTTGATTAAGAACACACCAAACAAATAACTCAAATTTACTCATTTTTAATAATTCTTGGATATGTTACAAATTTTTACGATCATTTTTTATCATGTAACCAACATAATTAACCCACTCTTACTAAAATAATAACTTTCAGACTGCATATGGACTGTTTATTTCATTATAAACACATATAGCTTACATTTAATCACTTTTCATATTTCTTGGATATGTTGCTAAATTCGACAATCATTTTTTCATGATTTAACCCACATAATCCCCTTTCTCTTACTAAAATAATAACTTTGAGACATTGTCTGGCTGGTTTTTTTTTTTCTTTGCTAAAATACTAACTTTCAGACAATATCTGGGCTGTTTATTTCATTACAAACACACCAATCAAATAACTCACAGTTCATCATTTTTCATAATTCTTGGATATGTTACTTATTTGGACAATAATTTTTCATGATTTTATGACATAATCCCCACATCTTCCTACATAGGGTATTCTGTTATCACAAATATCCACTTATCTTATCCGATCCCAGGTATTCTCCTAGGAAACAAACCACCTATCTCATCCAATCCCAGGCAATGTCGGGTATTTTGCTAGTACATATATCCACCTGTCTTATCCAATCACCGGCAACGCTTGGTATTCTGCTAGTACAAATATCCAGCTATGAAGCCACGTAAAAGAGAGTTCACTGGCATAATATTACAATGATTGCATAATAATCTAATGGTATTCGACAATAAAGCTACATCCAAGGGAGGTCACTTGCATATTATAACAATGATTGTATATTATTCTAATGGTATTCGACAATGAAGCTACATCCAAGGGAGGTCACTTGCAGAATCTAATGGTAGTCGACAATGAAGTTACATCAAAGGGAGGTCACTCGCATGTTATAACAATGATTGTATATTATTCTAAAGGTATTCAACAAAGAAGCTACATCCAAGGGAGGTTACTTGCATACTATAACAATGATTGTATATTATTCTAATGGTATTCGACAACGAAGCTACATCCAAGGGAGATCACTTGCATATTATAACAATGATTGTATATTATTCTAATGGTATGTGACAATGAAGCTACATAAAAGGGAGGTCACTTGCATATTATAATAATGATTGTATATTATTCTAATGGTATTTGACAATGAAGCTACACCTAAGGGAGGTCACTTATATAATATAACAATGATTTTACATTAATCTAATGGTATTCGACAATGAAGCTACACCCAAGGGAGGTCACTTACATATTATAACAACAATTGTATATTAATCTAATGGAATTCGATAATGAAGCTAAACCCAAGGGAGGTCACTCGCATATTATGACAATAATTGTATACTTTTCTAATCGTTTTTCATGATTTAACCCACATAATCCCCTCTCCTCTTGCTAAAATAAAAACTTTGAGACATTGATACTGGTTATTTCATGATAAACACACCAATCAAATAACTCACATTTTATCATTTTTCATAATTCTTGGATAGTTACTAATTTCGACAATTATTTTTGATGATTTAACCAAGACCGTCTTAAAAGACAAGATGGCCGGTGGGCAAAAATAATTTAATCACAGATAGTCCTGTAGTTGCTTGACACCGGTAGTCACCGGTAGTCACAGTAAAGTCTTGAAGTCAGTGTAATATTTCTTTTTTTTTTATTAAAATGCCTTCACGGTGCATCGTTCCATATTGCCGGGGAAAATATCGTAAAGGACAAAAATTGACAGTATTTACATTTCCGAAAGATAAAGAATTATAATGCAGTAAAAAAAAAAAAAAGATTTTACACCATCTCCATTCAGCAAAGTAAGTTTTCACGTGCTCCCCCCCCCCTGTATTTAACACGATGTAACTATAATCTAATTCAATATTATCATCCTAAGTTTTTTACCATTCAAAAGAAGCTTCAAATAAATTGCTAATATTAAAAAAAAAAATTTTTACAGCATACAAAACTAATGAAAATGCGAGACAACATCGACTCTTTAAAACACGTTCTTTTGAAGTGACGATTTTTTTAAAGCTGTTGACACACATGTTTTAAAAATCTAGCAAAAATTAATTTTCCTGAAATTTTTCAATATTTAAAAATAAATTATGCCGGCTGATAAAATTTTTAAACTTTTTTTAAAGCTAGAAAGATAAAATTTAAAATTACTTATTTATATATATATATATATATATATATATATATATATATATATATATATATATATATATATATATATATATATATATGAAACTAAACTAAAAAAAAAAACGCGCGTTCACTCGTGGTCTTATGATCATTTCATTAACGTAATTGGGTTTGTATTACTGTACACATAGATTCGAAAAAGTTGTCAAAAAACAAATATATAACAAATAAATGTTATCAAAGGCAAGATAAGTTACTTTTCTACCAAATATTTTTCGTGTTTTTATTCAATGTAACATGTTTATTCAGCTCGAAAAACATACAGTGTTTACCGATGTATTCGAAAATTCAAGATGGCGTCTGATTCTCTCTTTAACACGGTAAGTTTGGGATAAGGTGTTATAAATAAAAAACTATACAAAATACTATTAAAAACCCGCCGAATATATGTCAACCTATGTCACGGTAACATATATTGAGCGAGTTTTTAACAGTATTTTATCCGGTTTTGTATTTATAACACCTTTTCCCAAACTTACCGTGTTAAAGAGAGAATCAGACGTCTTGAATTTTCGAATACATCAGTAAACAATGTATGTTTTTCGAGCTGAATAAACATGTTACATTGAATAAAAACACGAAAAATATATCCAGTTTGGTAGAAAAGTAACTTAACTTGCCTTTGATAACATTTATTTGTTATATATTTGTTTTCTGACAACTTTTTCAAATCTATGTGTACAGTAATACAAACCCACGCATTTTAACAAACTGAAAATATGGATATAAAAAAATGATTTTGCATGTTATTTTTATTATGTGGTGAAATAATCTTAAATAAGAAACATGATTTTTTCTTTAGGTTAATTATTTTTTTACTGTGCAATATTTCATGAATTTATTAAAAATATTGTTTTTGATTTTGAAAAAATATTGTGGTTCATTTGCATTTAAAAATGTTGTGGTTCATTTTGATTAAAAAATATTCATTTTGATTTTTTTAAAATATTGTTCATTTTGATTAAAAAATATTCATTTTGATTTTTAAAAAATATTGTTCATTTTGATTTAAAAATATTCAATTTGATTTTAAAAATATTGTTCATTTTGATTTAAAAAATATTGTTCATTTTGATTTAAAAAAATATTCATTTTGATTAAAAAATAGTATAATTTTAATATTTGTTTATTGTCTTAACTCATATCAAATGTTTTGCTTGTGTTCTGCTTCAAATATTCATAATCTTACATGCATAATTTTCATTTAATTATATTAAATAAACTTCAAGTTTACTACAAATCAAATCGTGTTCCTTCACTTTTTTAAAATGTAATTTATAAGTAATTAAAGAACGCATTCTAATCTTTCAAATCTATAATACAACGAAATATTCAATTGCTTATAATACTTAAACAAACAACTTGTTTTTTTAATTATTTTTTTATTATTAATATTAGATGAGTTTCGGTATAAATCATCGTGTTCTTTCTTTATTTCTTTATTTTAATCCAATTTTGAAGTTTTGTAACGCTGTCTGTAAAAATTACTGCTCATTATTGACAGTCTAAGAGTTCCACATATCTTGCTTGTTGGGACCTCGGCGATGACGTCATTTTTTCAGCTGGCCGGCCATTTTTATAATGAAGGCCATGATTTAACACACATAATCGACCCTCTCTTACTAAAATAACAACTATGCGACATTGTCTAGGTTGTCTATTTCATTACAAATATGCACATCAAATAACTAACATTTCATAATTTTTCATAATTCTTGGATATGTTACTAATTTCGACAATCCTGTTTCATGAGTTAACCCACATAATCCCCTTCCTCTTACTAAATTAATACATTTGAGACATTGTCTGTGCTAGTAATTTTATTACAAACACACCAATCACATAACTCACATTTCATACTTTTTCACTTTTCTTGGATATGTTACTAATTTCTACAATCATTTTTAATGATGTAACCCACATAATCGACCCCCTCTTAATAAAATATTAACTTTAAGGCTATATCTGGGCTGTTCATTTCATTATAAAAACACCAATCCAATAACTTACATTTAATTACTTTTCATAATTCTTGGATATGTTACTAATTTCGACAATCGTTTTTCATAATTTAACCCTCATAATATCCTTTCCTTTTGCTAAAATGATTATTTGTGACATTGTCTGACGTGTTATTTTATTATAAACACACCAACAAATAACTCGCATTTCATCATTTTTCATAATTCTTAGATATGTTACTAATCTGAAAAATAATTTTTCATGATTTTACGACATAATCGCACCATCTTCCTATATGGGGTATTCTGTTAGCACAAATATCCACCTATCTGATCCGATCCCAGGTATTGTCCTAGGAAACATCCCACCCATGTCATCCAATCCCAGGCAACGGCGGGTATTTTGCTAGTACATATATCCACCTTTCTTATACAATCCCTGACAACGCTGGGTATTATGCTGGTACAAATAGCCAGCTATGAAGCCATATCCAAGAGCGTTCACTGGCATAATATTATATTGATTGCATATTAATCTAATGGTATTCGACAATGAAGCTACATCCAAGGGAGGTCACTTGCATATTATAACAATGATTGTATATTAATCTAATTGTATTCGAAAATGAAAATTCATCCAAGTGAGACCACTTGCGTAATCTAATGGTAGTCGACAATGAAGCTACATCAAAGGGAGGTCACTCACATGTTATAACAATGATTGTATATTATTCTAAAGGTATTCAACAAAGAAGCTACATCCAAGGGAGGTTACTTGCATACTATAACAATGATTGTATATTATTCTAATGGTATTTGACAACAAAGCTACATTCAAGGGAGATCACTTGCATATTATAACAATGATTGTATATCAATCAAATGCTATTCGACAATAAAGCTACATCCAAGGGAGGTCACTTGCATATTATAACAATGATTTATATTATTCTAATGGAATCTGATATTGAAGCTACATCCAAGGGAGGTCACTTGCATATTATAACAATGATTGCATATAATTGTAATGGCATTCGAGAATGAAGCTACATCCAAGGGAGGTCACTTACATATTATGACAATAATTGTATATTATTATGATGGAATTCTAGAATGAAGCTACACTCAATGGAGGTCACTTACATATTATGACAACAATTGCATATTAATCTAATGGTATTCGACAATGAAGCTACACCCTAGGGAGGTCACTTGCATATTACCCCAATGATTTTATATTAATCTAATGGTATTCGACAATGACGCTTAATCCAAGGGAAGTAAGTTGAATATTATAACAATGATTATATATTAATCTAATGGTATTCAACAACGAAGCTACATCCAAGGGAGGTCTCTTGCATATTATAACAATGATTGTATATTAATCTAAATGAATTCGACAATGAAGCTACACTCAAGGGAGTTCACTTGCATATTGTAACAATGATTGTATATTAATATAATGGAATTCGACAATGATGCTACACTCAAGGGAGGCCACTTGCATATTATAACAATGATTGTATATTAATATAATGGAATTCGACAATGAAGCTACACTCAAGGGAGGTCACTTGCATATTGTAACAATGATTGTATATTAATATAATGGAATTCGACAATGAAGCTACACTCAAGGGAGGCCACTTGCATATTGTAACAATAATTGTATATTAATCTAATGGAATCTGATAATGAAGCTACATCCAAGGGAGGTCACTTGCATATTGTAACATATATACTGCGCAAGCACCTTCTAAATTTTGCAAATCGGACCTATAATGCACAAGTACCTTCAAATTTTTCACATCGGACATATACTGCACAAGCACCTTCTAAATTTTTTAAATTGGACCTATACTGCACAAGCACCATCTAAATTTTTCAAATCGGACCTATACTGCACAAGCACCTTCAAAATTGTCAAATCGGCCTATAATCCACAAGCACCTTCAAAATTGTCAAATTGGACCTATAATGCACAAGCACCATAAACATTTTTCAAATCGGACCTATACTGCACAAGCACTTTCAAAATTATCGAATCCGACCTATACTTCACCTATATCATACAATCCCAGGCGACACTTGGTATTCTGCAAGTACACATCCACCTATGTCATACAATCCCGGGCGACGCCGGTTGTTCTGCTAGTGCATATACACCTACTTTATCCAATCCTAGGCTATGCCGGGTATTTTGCAAGTACAGATATCCACCTATGTAATCCATCCCGGGCGACGCTGGGCATTTGGCTAGTACATATATCAACCAATTTTTTCAAATCCCAGGCGTCGCCGAGTGTTCTTCCAATCCCGGGCCATGCCGGGTAATCAGCTAGTATATATGTCGTGCTAGTGCTATGTCATACTATTACGGGCGACGCTGAGTATTTTGCTTCTACATATGCACCAATTTTATCCAATATGCATCTTTTTTTTTACTTGGTCGTTTGGCTAAGATCAAAGTGTATGCCCTGCTTGTTTTCGGTTCCCCGGAAAACAGTGGGAGATCTAGCCACATAGAATAGTACAGGGGGGTCTTACTAACAACACATTAGTAGTTTTTTTCCCTTATTTTTGAAATGAACATTTTTATTAGTTTATTCCCACTCCACGAACATTTTATTCCAATTAATTCAAGAACTTTATTTTACGAATGAAATTGAACTTTATTTTCTCACACATGCATATACACAAAAAAAAAAAAAAAAAAAAAAATGCACACACAACATACAGAAATCAATATACAAATTGTACATAGTTAAATTTTACATTGAACGCTGGGGTTATTAGTTAGATTAAGATCCACAGAGTGATTGAGGTATTTTGGTAAATGTTGCCAGTCAAGAGTAAGACTTCAAAGTCTCATCTGTTATATAGTCAAAAAGACCCTGTACCCTCCCCCTCCCAATTTCTTATAGGGCCTTGTGCCTAATTTTGTTGTGTTGAATTTGTATTGTTTATACTTATATGTATGATTCAATGTTTTTTCTTCTTCAATAAAATATATAAATAAGATCAAAGTGTAGTATCTGTTCTCAGTGCGAAACTTTTGCTCTTCCGATTGTCCAAGAAGGGATCTGACACCGGGCTTTTTAGCCAGGTTAAGGCATTTTTTCACGTCTGCAAGGACCAGACCCCCTCCTTTGGGGAGTCAGGACCTTCAGCCTAGACTAAGGTTTTTAGATTTAAGGTTTAGTTTTAAGTTTTCTTCTTTTCTCCCTCTCTCTGGGAGGAATGTCTACTTCTCCCTCTTAATTAACTAGCGGCACTCTGACCCGCTAGTCTTTGTCTTCCTTCGCTGCTCTCCCGTTGGATCGAGCAGACTGGGTCTCTTTGTCGCTTCCTGTTGGGGTTGTTTGTGGGAAGGGTTTTGGGGTTAATACCTCTTCGTTTTTGCCTTCTCTCTGGGCAAAGATGCCTTTCCCTCTCTCCTCTTAATTGCGACGCGGCACTTGGACCCGCTAGCCACCACTGCGTCTTTCTTCTCTGCTCTCCCCCCGCAAGGGGGGATCGAGCTGACTAACCCGACTTCCCCGCGAGGGGAGGTCAAACCTCTTTCTCTCTTAGCCCCTGGCCACCCCCTCCATCCCTTTATCCCCCGTACTATTTTATTTTTTCCCTCCCTCCCAGGCCTGGTCTGCGTAAGCGACCAACGCTCCCCCCCACGATGCCGAGCAGGCGGGGATCACCACCCCAAGTGCGGAGCATCGCGGCCCCAGATAAATCCCCGGAAAAGGGAGTAAAATCCCGGCCCCGGGCAAACGAAGAAGAGGAAGCCAGAAGAATGCAGAACAAGGTAGGGCTGCAGCCCGCGGCGACCTTGGAGACAACAAGTGGGGTAGGGCCGCAGCCCGCGGCGACCCCAGAGACTGCTCCCCAAAAGGAGGATGCCACACAAAAAGGCATTAAAGAAGCGGCAAGCGAGGGAAAGACACTTGGTGCTGACGAACAACAATCAACGGCAGTACTCAAGTCTCGATCCTCGCAGCAGCTTGCAACAACCACAGGCTCCAAGCCCATCCAGGGAACATCAGGAGAGGCCTCCCCCGATTCCCAAAGGAGTAACTCCCCTTCTAAGGAAAAGGAAGAAGAGAGCGGCAAATCCGAGGATCTGTTGTTCCTCGACGCAATCTCCTCCATTAAATCCTTATTCGAGGAGGATGCCGAAAAGGTGGACTGCAGCGCTCACCAAGAAGGCAACAACCAGAAGGCAACGAAAGAAAGCAGCAACATGCTGACCGGCACCAACTCAACCCAACGGGCAGGAGCCACACTACCTCCAACCGTCACACCTCCTACATCATCTACCGGAGGTGCGTCCCCAGGGAGGAAATCACCACCAAGCCCCATTGGAAAAGATGCCCAGCAGCCTCCCAAGGGAAAGAAAGGAGCAACTCAGGGGGACAGCCACAGTCAAGATGCTAAGTCATCAGCAGATTGGCCAGCGCTATCCCCTAATACTGAGACGAACAAAGGAAACCCCATACCCTGCCAAGCCAACAACCAAGGTGCAGTACCAGCAACCCCGCGCACCGAATCGGCGAATACCAAGCACGGCGAAAGAACGGCATGGGGTCCTAAATCCCAAGAAGAGCAGTTGACACCCAAAGGCTACAGAGAACTGTTTTCCTCGACTTACAAGAATACACCAAGGGGAACATCATCCTCCCCCGCCCCGGACAAGTCGAGGAATTGGAAAAAAGGGTTCTCTCTCTGGTCACTTCAGATCTCAGAACCAGGAGCCTCACGGGTGTAAATAAGGATACTATGATCGAACTCCTTCTGGACCAGAATATTCCGGCCAAATACGTCTGCAGAAGGAGTTATGCGATGTGGGACGTGCTGCTCCCCAGCCAGGAGGAAGCCGTTAGACTGTCAAGGACAAACCGGAACTGGAAAAACATCCGCATCCAGCCGGAATATCTGAACAAGAGGCAAACCATGGTCACCGTGCTGAACGTTACATGCCACCTAGGAGCCAAACAACTGGGTGCCATACTCAGCCAGTACGGTGACATAGAGGCAGTAACCCCGGTCAAGGGCCAACGCAACGTGTTGACAGGGGATTACAAAATCTTGAGCAGGGCCGAATTTGACAAAATTCCGGCAATGCTCAAGTTTGACAAGTGGACAATGTCAGTGATTGTGGAGGGAAGAAGACCACAATGCTGGCATTGTCAGGAAAAAGGCCACATGGCCAAGGACTGCCCAAAATGAGCCCCGGCCAAAGCCCCGGAAAAAACATTTAGCAAGGCAGCAACTGAGGCAGTCCCAAACAGAGCGGCGTCAACGGCTACAACTCCCCCAGCAGCAGAGGCCGGATGGTCGACGGTCACCAGGAAGGGTAGATCCACCAAAAATTTACCCAAACAAGTGGCGATCCAAGACCATCCGGAAAAAGCAGCTAACATTGCGGCCATGGAAGTGGAGGCACCCTCTTCCTCTGGCAAGAGGAAACTACAAGAGTCCGAGGAGGAAGAGGAGGCAGCTGAAGAAGAGGCCGGCCAACCAGTAATGACCAGCAATAATGATCAAAGACCGACAAAGGAGGAGAGAAAGACAAGGAGGAAGAAAAGCCAGAGATCGAAGGATGCTTCCCCGGATATTGCAGTCAACGTAACCCCCTCACCCCCTACCCTCATTCAGCCAGAGCCAGAAAATCCTTCCCCCCCAAAATCCACCAAGAAGTCATCCCAGCAACCCACTGGAGAGACTGTTAAGGACACGACAAATCCCCCAAACCCCCCTACTCCGGACACTCCTCCAAATTCGGCCACCGCGCACACCCCCTGTCTTCCCTCTCCTCCCCCTAAAGAAGACCCAGGGAAAAAATCAAAAGTCCGCACAGAACGGACGAAAAAGTTTCCTTTCCTGCCAGGGGACAGGATATGTGAAACAGGTTCTCTGCTTCAAACCCCAGAGTTAAAAGGGAGGCAGAAAGCGCAGTACGAAAAGCTGCGGAACTTTTTGTTCATTGGAGCGGATAGCATTACCAACCCAAGCAACTTCAAAGACGCACCAATGCTGACAACCTTTGTTCGGGAGAACAAAGACTCCAGAACTCAAGCCCTCTGGAATATGCTAGAGGTAGCGAGGGATGCTATAAAAGGCCAGCAGCTGGTGGATATAGAGCACCCCTCGCTCAAAAAGATAAATTTCCAATGCGAAGGCAGAATCCCCATCTATTGTCACCCGTCATTATACAGGGCATTAAAACTAACCTTTCCCCTGGACGTGGGAGGTGTGGCTAAGGATGGACAGCCCTCTATGGATTTACTAACCGGCAGCCTTGGCCAGGCCTTCTACGTCCTTACGGCCGAGGATTTCAGACCCGTCTGTGACACTGCTTAAGGTAAGTGAACATGTCTTTGAACTTGGCCACTTTTAATGTGAGGGGCATCAGGTGTCGAAGCAAGGCCTCGCGCGTTGTGAGAGACCTGGTGTCCCTTAAGGTAGATATCGCCGCTATCCAGGAGACCCACTTTGTTTGTGACGAGGATTGTCAGGTGCTGGTAAACGATTACGATGTTTACACAGCATTTGGCAATACTTATAGTCGTGGAATCTCCTTGCTAGTGAATCGCACCCTGTCAGCATCGGTGAATGTTGTTCACGCAGACGAGGACGGGCGGGCGCTTGTTAGTGATGTTGCTGTTAATTGTAGCGTTTTTCGGATTGTTGCTGTTTATGCTCCCAATGCTGCTGTAGAGAGGGCAACCTTTTTTCGACGGTTGGAGGGCTTCTTAGTGGATCCGGAACGGCTAGTTTTAATGGGTGATTGGAATGCAATCCTTGATCCCAGTATAGATAAGGTCGGGGGGGCTAGTGGGTCGGCGTGGTGTGACAGCACTCTGTCTGACCCGATGGCTTCGTGCGATCTCGTCGACAGATTTCGTCTTGATCATCCGGGGCGGGAGATGTGGACGTGGCATTCTGTAGTGCCTTCCCATCCAAGTACTTACTTGGATCGGATGTTAGTTAGAAGAGGCGACATAGACTTCCTATCTTGCCCCACGTTCCACTTGTTAGGACACTCGGACCATAAACTTGTTATGGCCCGTTTGAACTTAAGTGCTAGGCCTAAACTGGCCGGATACTGGAAGTTCAACAGCTCCTTGTTGGAGCTGGAGGACTACCGGTTGAAGGTCACTGAGCTAATTCAGCGGGCTTTAGTGGGGGCGGTTACAGGGAGTAAGTGGTGGGTTAGTCTTAAGGCCAAAATTAGGCGCTTCTCTGTCAAGTATAGCCAACGCCTCGCGTTAGATAAGGCTGAGGCAAAGAAGCGCTTAGAGGATAAGCTGACCCGGGCGGTGGAAGGGGGGGATCCCCTAGAGTTAGCACTAGCTAAACAAGATCTCAACCGCTTGGCTAGCGAGCGGTATGAAGGTCAAGTAGTTAGGGCTAGGTTAAACAAAGTTTCTAACGAGGCTGCGAATGTTGACGCCGTTGAGCGTAAGGCTGCTTTAAGGCGCGGTTCGGATGGGTACATTCGTAAAGTACATAACCTGGAAGGACACGCTTTAGTATCGACTCGGGAGATCTGCGAGGGGTTTCGGGAGCATCTATCGGTGCGCTTCACCCAACTACCCAGACTCAGGGTCGATGAGTTTGGCAGCTATTTGGCTGACTCGCCCCGCCTCACGGCGGCTCGAGCAGCTAGCTGTGATGGTCTTATTACTGAACATGAGGTCATTACTGCGTTGAAGCAGGTCGGCTATAACAAATCTCCGGGGCTTGATGGTTTACCCTACGAGTTTTACTTGAGGCTGTCGCCCATGTTGGTCCCTCTTCTGAAGGATATGTTCAACCATTGGTTTGCCCAGGGCTCCATCCCTGGACAGGTGACCAAGGGTGTGATCACATTGCTGAGGAAAGGTCAACGGCATGGCGGGGGGGAAAACTTTGATGATTTTAGGCCCTTGACTCTGCTAAACACAGAGTTAAAGATTTTGGCAAAGATTCTAGCGAATCGCTTGCAGGTTGTCATCACTGATTTGATCGAACCAGACCAGACTTATGCTGTGAAGGGGAGATCGATTCAAGACAATTTGCATTTGATACGCTCGATCACAGAGGGGACAGAAGACGACGCCGAAGCCGCGCTGATCAGTTTAGATCAGTCCAAGGCATTCGATAGGGTCGACCATCGGTTCCTAGGATCTGTGTTAGAGGCCGCCGGATTTAATCCGAACTTCCGCAAGTGGATCTTTGTTCTGTATGACAGGCCAACGGTGGCGGTGCAGATCAACGGTAAGCTATCGGAGTCATTCGCTGTCTCTCGGTCGGTGCGACAGGGTTGTCCGCTGTCGCCTCTGTTGTATGTCCTGGCTTCGCAATTTAAGGGACGAGGCGGCTACACCAGTCCTGCGTGGAATAGCTCTCCCTGGAGGCACACGAGCCAGGGTTTCCGCGTTCGCCGATGACGTCACCGTGTTCGTGTCTTGCCTCATGGACGTTCAAGCGGTGCTCGAGGCGCTCGCTCGATACGAAGAAGTAACAGGGGCCATCTTCAACCGTAGCAAGTCTGCTGGCCTGCGGTTGGGGGCCTGGACCGGGGTAAACTCGCTTCCAGGTATTTTCAGCTGGACCGATGGACCGGTCCGTATTCTCGGTGTCTGGTTTGGACCGGGACTTCAGCTGGAAAAGAATTGGTCGGAAGTACAGTCTAAGGTCAAATCGTCAGTAAAGACTTGGATTGGAAGGAAATTGTCCTTGAAGGGTCGGGCGGAGGCGTGTGCTACATACGTCTTTCCGCTCATCCTTTACCGTTTGTCTGTACTTCCTCTCCCTGCAGAACGACTAACCCGCTTACAAGGGCGCCTCGATTCACTTTTGTGGAACGAGGGTAAGCATTATGTCTGCAGAGAGGTCTGTGTTCAAAGTCCGAGCGAGGGAGGCCTGGGTCAGCCCAGTCTCTTGTGTCATAGAAACGCCGAGAGATTGGCTTTCCTGGGTCGTTCGCTTGAAGGAGACGCTCCTTGGGTCCCTGTGGTCGAGAACTCGTTTCCCAATCTCAAACCCAACCCTTCGGTAGAAGGTCGTCGTAGACCGAAGGGGGAGTCCAAGTTCTTCTCCGAATGCCGGACCGCTCTTAGAGCTTTGCCGGGGACCAGTGTCCTCGATCAGCCAAGGAAGAAACTTTATCGGGATTTAGTGGAGAGGACCACGAAGGATCCACTTTGTAGGCGGATGGGATGGTCGATGGAGGTTGTCCGTTCTCAATGGTGTTGGGCGCCGGGACGGGAGATTCTGAATAACTCGGAATTCTCCCTGACTTGCCGACTGGTCCGAAATGCGCTGCCCCTCTTCGACGAACTTTTCCGGTATAAAGAACATACCAGGCGCTTCTGTCCGTGCTGTGACGAACGCGAGCCCGAAACAATCGAGCACGCGTTTTTTAGTTGCAGCCAGATACAGCCCCTATTAAAGTACGTCGAGGGGGTAACAGCTCGCATCGATGCCGAGTGTCTGCTCGATCTCGACGTAGGAACTTTTGTGTACAACATGGAGCCGCCGTTCCCCAGGGAGGAAAGTTTGGTTTTCCTGGCGATCCTAGCAGTAGCGCGCATGACCATTTGGATCACGCGCCTCAAGTTGGTCCGCGAAGGGACATCTGTTCCGGATCGGGATCTGATTGTTTACTTTAAACATTTGCTTAAAGTAAAGATCAGATGCGATTGGAAGAGGTTGCCTAGAGTGGAATTTGACAAGAGGTGGGTGCACAGCACTAGTTTGTGCATCCGTCGAGGAGCCAAGTTTCAATACGTGTTCCCTCCTTAGGCATGGCACGGGCGGTGCTGGGTCCTTCGGAACCCATCCCGCTTAGAATCTAGCTAAATCATCTTAAGAAGACTCTTGACTGGTGGTACAAATGAGATCCTGTTCCTGATTTTATTTTTTGGTATTAGAGAACCTCTGAGTCTGCCCAACCCCTCTGCACCCCATCTTTGCTTTCTGATACCCCCGGTCGCCCCCCCCTACTCAGAGGTCACCTTCCTACCCCCTCCATCCGTTACTTTATTTTCTCCCACCTCCATTAAGGCTTCTTCCCCAAACCCCATTAGGGATGCCCTGCTTGTTTTCGGTTCCCCGGAAAACAGTGGGAGTAACATAGAATAGTACAGGGGGGTCTTACTAACAACCCAGTAGCTTTTATTCTTTATTTTTGAAATGAACTCTTTTGATTAGTTTTTTCCCACTCCACGAACATTTCATTTTAATAAATTCACAAACTTTTATTTTCCAATGAAGTCGAACTTTACTATATCACACATGCATTAAAAAAAAAAAAAAAAAAAAAATGCACACACAACACACAGACACAATTATACAAATTGTAAATATGTTATTCTTTACACTGAACGCTGGGGGTTTTAGTTAGATTAAGTTCCACAGAGTGAATGAGGTATTTTGGTAAATGTTGCCAGTCAAGAGTAAGACCACTAAGTCTTCATCATTAATCATGTCATTTTAGTCACAAAGACCCTGTACCCTCCCTCTCCCAATTTCTTATAGGGCCTTGTGCCTAATTTTGTTGTTTGATTCTTTTGTTTTTATAATTTTACATTGTATTTTCAATTTTTGACAACAATAAAATAAATAAATAAGATCAAAGTGTAGTATCTGTTCCGGCAGATACTGCAGGCTATGACTAGCTATGACTATGACTAGCAAAGACCAGATGTGGGGGCAACCCCACATGCCTGACCTTTAACCAGCTCCCATTTCCCACCTCTCGGGAGCTGGTCCCCTTTTTCCCTTCCCCCTCCCTTCACTCCTCACATTAAAAATTGGCCTTGTGCCTAATTTGCTCGGTGGGGGAGCAAATAAATACCATCTGTTCCGGCAGATACTGCACTTAAGATAATTTGTACCAGTCAATGGAGGGGAAACCCTCTATACTGGGACAATTATTATTTTTGGTAACCAGAGTGACCCCTTTTAGGGGAGCTGGTTTTTACCTCACATTAAAAACGGCCTTGTGCCTAATTTGCTCAGTGGGGGAGCAAATAAATACCATCTGTTCCGGCAGATACTGCAAGCTATGACTAGCTATGACTAGCAAAGACCAGATGTGGGGGCAACCCCACATGCCTGACCTTTAACCAGCTCCCATTTCCCACCTCTCGGGAGCTGGTCCCCTTTTTCCCTTCCCCCTCCCTTCACTCCTCACATTAAAAATTGGCCTTGTGCCTAATTTGCTCGGTGGGGGAGCAAATAAATACAATCTGTTCCGGCAGATACTGCAAGCAAAGACCAGATGTGGGGGCAACCCCACATGCCTGACCTTTAACCAGCTCTCATTTCCCACCTCTCGGGAGCTGGTCCCCTTTTTCCCTTCCCCCTCCCTTCACTCCTCACATTAAAAATTGGCCTTGTGCCTAATTTGCTCGGTGGGGGAGCAAATAAATACCATCTGTTCCGGCAGATGCTGCGAGCAAGGACCAGATGTGGGGGCAACCCCACATACCTGACCTTTAACCAGCTCCCATTTCCCACCTCTCGGGAGCTGGTCCCCTTTTTCCCTTCCCCCTCCCTTCACTCCTCACATTAAAAATTGGCCTTGTGCCTAATTTGCTCGGTGGGGGAGCAAATAAATACCATCTGTTCTTCAGATGCTGCAAGCTATGACTAGCTATGACTGGCTATGACTAGCAAAGACCAGATGTGGGGGCAACCCAACATGCCTGACCATTAACCAGCTCCCATTTCCCACCTCTCGGGAGCTGGTCCCCTTTTTCCCTTCACTCCGCACATTAAAAATCGGCCTTGTGCCTAATTTGCTCGGTGGGGGAGCAAATAAATACCATCTGTTCTTAGAATTAAAGTGGTTTCATCCTTCTCCCCCCACCCCCACTACGAAAATAAGGAGAGAAACAAACGTCAATCGAAAATAAGGATGGCCTTCTGTGATTTTTGGAATATGACATCTAAATATAAATTATGCATCTTTTTTTAATAGGAGATAATGCTCGGCAGAAAATTAAGCTGTATAAGACGGTTACTTGGTCTTTTGGCTAAAATCAAAGTGTAGTATCTGTTCTTTGAATTCAAGTGGTCTCATCTTTCGCCCCAACTCCCACTAAGAAAACTCGAAAATAAGGAGGATTTAAATCATCAAATCCATTAACTCATTTCGTATTATATTAAAATAGGTTGGTTAACTCATAATATGCCTCCCACTTCCTGCCTCCCACCTTCCTCCCTCTCAATAGAATTAGGTCGTAGTGTTACTAATATAAAAAAGAAAATGGCCGCTTTTTTTGTTTTGTTTTGTTGTGCAAACAGGCGTCGATCGTCTCAAGCCAAATATTTCGTTTCCTGTCTAGACATCTCTATCTGTCTCTCTCTCTCTCTCTCTCTCTCTCTCTCTCTCTTTGTTTGCGTTTGTGTATGTCTCTCTCTCTCTCTCTCTCTCTCTCTCTCTCTCTCTCTCTCTCTCTCTCTCTCTCACTGCATCTTCCTTACTCTAAAAAGTGTTACTAAAAGAGCGAGGG
Source organism: Euprymna scolopes (assembly GCF_053919585.1). Lineage (NCBI taxonomy): Eukaryota > Metazoa > Mollusca > Cephalopoda > Sepiida > Sepiolidae > Euprymna > Euprymna scolopes. Next base: position 36,411,833 of record NC_136512.1, on the reverse strand, counting down.
GTACCCGGCGTTGCCCGCGTGTTTGTAGGTGTGTGTGGTGTTAAATAAAAAAGAAACCAGAGGGGGGGGTAGGATCGAAGCCGAAACCCTGAGGCGAAGTTTGAAAATAAAATCGGCCAGCCAGAATGAAGCATTGTTATAAGCGAATAAGTGAAAGATGTTTGAAAGTCGTCGAGCGTTACGACGACGACGATGTAAGAATTGTTATAAGTGAAGTAAGAAAAGAAAACAACGTTTTAATTAAGCGGGGGGGATCAAAACATAAAAAAAACACAAAAGAAACTAATGTAAGGCAAACGAACGATGAAAACAGAAAAACAAACACGTGAAAAATGGCTTAAATAAGCCTGTTTCGATATTAAAATTTTAAAAATTGGTGGGTACCCGGGTGTTTTGGGGTGTTGCTAAGAATAAGCGAAGTAAAAAAAAAACAGGTGGGTACCCGGGTGTTTTTGGGTGTCGCTAAGAATAAGCGAAGTAAAAAAAAAAACAGGAAAACGAACGTTACGTGAAAAATGGCTTAAATAATACAGGGTTCAATATTTAAATTTAAAAAATCAAAAACATCTCACACCGCGATTCAAACCGAAAACATTTAGATAATGAACCAAGGCCTTAACTACCTGGGCTAAACTGATGCATATGAAATTTGTTCGGTTTTTCAACTATTTAAAGTAAATCAGGTCACAACGTCATGACGTCATCTGACGCATGCGTTGTTGACCCCCCCTGTCGAAAATTGTCGATTTCGGGGTGAAAAAGTTAATGTTTTTCTTTCTATCTCTCTCTCTCTCTCTCTCTCTCTCTCTCTCTCTCTCTCTCTCTCTCTCTCTCTCTCTCTCTCTCTCTTCGTCTTCCTTACTCTAAAGAAAATGGCATCTGGCTGTTTTTTTTTGTAAAAACTTCGATCGTTAATATTTTTTGTAAGCGTATTTCTTTTTTACTTCACATTTTTGGCTTGTTATTTTCCGTTTAACTATCGTATCTAACTATTTTTAACGTGCTAATAACTTTGGTAATGTTGTCATAGCGTAGAAGTTCATAGTTTAGCTTGTGTGAGGGTTAAATTTTTTTTTACCGATAACAACAAAGTTTTTTTAAATTCAGACTGCCATTAGAGCTTGCCCCCCCCCCCCCCGGCAGAAAATCGATCAGTTGACGCACTTCTGATAGCCTTTTGGGCTAATTTTTTTATATTTGTCGTCCGGAGGGTGGGGCTTTAATATGGTACCAAGTTTGTGAATTTTTGTTCCGTCGCTCAAAAGTTTTTAGCAGACACACAAACATACATACATACATACATACATAAATTTTCGCTTTTATATATATAGACTAGCGAGGGGTACCTGGCGTTGCCCGGGTGTTTGTAGGTGTGTGTGAAAAAAAACGAAATGTGAAAAAAAAACAGGTGCTCATGAAAAAAAAACGAAGCCTTGACGACGCGCAGTTGGAAAATAGTAAAGTGTGAAAAAAAAATAGATGCCCGTTTTTGATTGACGTGAAGGCGATAGCTATTCAGCAGTTAGCATTTTGTGTGGGACAGTTTTTAATGAGGTCAATAAATCGGTTTGTTTGTTTTTAAAAACCCGCTCCCTGTTTATTAGGGGGAGTGTCACATATCGAAATGAAAACTACCGTCTGATATGACGAAGTCGAAATTGACCAAACGTTACTTAGCTCTCTAGAGACCACTGGCTTTCGAGTCGAGTTTCGCTTTTTTTTATACTGAAAACCGAATGTAACGCGTGCTGATGTGGGAAATGTTGAATAATTAACGTTTGAAAGTCAATAAAATTAAATAGACAGGTGAGCTCCGTGGTTAACTGTGAGATATTATAATTTATAGATGATATAAAAAGTTTTAAGAAGTTGTGATCCGAGCGAGCGCTTCTCTGAAAGAAGCCTTTTGTGGACATCGAGGAAAAGCGTAGATACATACATACATACATTTTCGCTTTTATATATATATATATATATATAGATTATTTTTCGTTTAACTATGGTATCTAACTATTTTTAACATGCTAATAACTTTGGTAACGTTGTCATAGCGTAGAAGTTCATAGTTTAGCTTGTGTGAGGGTTAAAAAAATTTTTTACTGATAACAACAATGTTTTTAAATTCAGATTGCCATTACAGCTTGTTGACGTCAGGATCACGTGACATGACTCAGCGGGTTTTAAATACAAGTTGACCCAAAATAAACAGCCCCGTGTACACTTTATGTAGAAGAGTTGGCACCCGTATTTTTGGGGGGCAGTTATAAATCGATTTAAAAATATGTAATGTTTAACATTAAAATGTCACTTTTTGGCCCCCCCCCTGCAGAAAATCGATCAGTTGACGCACTTCTGATTATCCTTTTGGGCCAATTTTTCGATATTTGTTGTCCGGAGGGTGGGGCTTTAATATGAGACCAAGTTTGTGAATTTTTGTTGCGTCGGTCAAAAGTTTTTAGCAGACACACAAACATACATACATACATACATACATTTTAGCTTTTATATATATAGATATATATATATATATAAATTCAGGTTTGAGATGTTCAAAAGAAAGGACTAATGAATACAATGAGGTTGTTAGATAGTGCTCGATAACAAGAGCAAAATATTTTTTTATTATTTATTTGAGGGTAAACGGTTACACTTGGTCGCTACAAATGATGGCTGTTTGTAGCGACCAAGTGTAACTGTTTACCCTCAAATAAATAATAATATATATATGTGCGTGCGTATGTATATGTATGTATATATATTATGTATCCACATAAAATGTTATAAGAAGATATAATAATGTAATAATGTATTGATTTTCAGTATTTACTTCAATATTGCTCAATATATAAGTAGAGCTAAGTGGTAACTTAGGAAAATATACTTATGGCAATTAAGCTATACAGAGGCTACCGCATTTCAGCCCCAAAAGAAATCATCGGTCAAAAGTGCATGGAATTCATGTTACAGGGTGTTTATATATATGCATGGTGTTCAGTTCAGCTAACTAATCATATTTTTTATTATTCCCTCCCACAAGTTAATGTTTCTATTAGTCAATTACAGAACTTCTCTAAAAAATGTTCGGCTGAAGAGAAAAAATACTGTTATTGTAAAGCTCCTGCACTTTGTCTACTACGAAATAAACGAAAAGCATTCTTGAATTGGAAGCCATGTTTAGTTTCTGAACAGTTTCTGATGGTTAGTTATTCAATAAAAGTCATAGAGATGACGAGTTCTCAGTAGACAGCTGTTCTGTACAGGTTCCGGACTTTATAATTTTGTAGCCACAGGCCAAAATATTGTGCCCATTGACACAAAGAAAACATATGCAAAGTTGCTAAAAAAGAAAAAGATTTCATTTTTATGGAGCAATTCTGGTTTCTGATTGGTTGGTAACAGAACGTGAATTAATTTGATTCGTCAGTTCCTAGCAGCAGCGTTTATAAATAGAATCTCCCACCTGTGAGGGACCATACCCCATTATGAAACTCTCATGATGGGATGTGTCTCCTAACGGCTTCGGTTGCAGAGAGACAGGGTAGAGTACTCGTCAAGGATTCGTTCTTGACACTCACCCTGTCGGACTGAGATACACCGCCTGGGTAATTCCCAGGAGGTCCACCTTCCCAGGCCTTGCCACCGAGCTTTCCGGTGGGGAAAGTTTATTGTTTGTCGCCTGAGGCGCCCCGACCGGAAATGCTGACGGGGTTACTCAGGCAATTTTTGCAATTGCAGGAGTGCCCCTCCTTTAGGGGAGTCTGCGTAGATCCCCACTTTCCGGCCTTGTGCCAAATATTGCTGAGGTGGGCAGCAATTAAATATCTACCCCCATTATGAGTAAAAAATATTGCAAGAAGCATCAGTTACTAAGCCACACGATTTGCTAAGGAACGTCCAAATAACAGGAAGTGTTGTGTGGATATGACCTCCTTAGATTTTAAAACTATGACCATAAAAACACATTCAATAGCAAAAAGATCCCAAATAAAAAGGATATGTTTAGCAACTTAATATATAGTATTATATTTATTTTATAATTTCTAAGGTTAATAAGTTTGAATGAGACCATAAATTATTATTTTATTAAACTAAATAAGATATGAAAAAGATTTTAACATGAGCAAATCAAATCCTAATTTTTCAGGTCTATAGTCCATATCTCCATATCTATAAAAGTGAGAATGTGTGTGTGAGGCCACTTCTCAACCTATATACTCAATGGATTTTTTATCTACAAACTTGAAATTTGGTATATAGGATATTCAGGTATGTGGAAAACCTTTTAATCCATTTTCATCCAGAAAGACGGGCTGCTAAGGGGCCAAATTGAAAAATTGGTAGTTGGGGACGTCATAGTTTTACATGTTTTCTAACTGTTTCATGAATACGCATCCATGAAAGGATCACATGACAGATTCATTATGTTCAGAATAAGTAGGTTTTAAAACACTTTTTAAAGAGCGTGTAAAGCCGGCCTAATGGTTATCGTATTTGACTCATTGTCTTTAGGTTTTGGTTTCGATCTCAGCTTGAGTATTTTCTTTTTTTTTTTTATTTACAAAAAGTAAACTGTTCAGAAAATACATGTTTTAGTCTTTGTATGAATTATGATATAATATTTATGTGTATTTTACGATTGAGCAACGCCGGGCTGCCTCCTAGTAATACTATAGTTATGGTTATAAAAGTATCAAGTAAAGAGATTTTTTATGTAGACCGAAATGTAAATCAAATATATGCATTGATTACAGTGGAAATTAATGTAATTCAAGTTGTGGGAGATAAACAAAAGAGGGTTCTATATTTAAACTAGCCTGAGTGCCCGGCGTTGCCAAGGTGTTTGCATGTGTGTGTTGAGAAAAATAAAAAAAAGTTATAGTAGGCAGGCAGGCTCGAACCCGTGACGTAAAGGCGGAAAAGAAATGGAGATGTGTGTAAAGGTGTTTGTTGAGCAAAAAAAAAAAAAAAAAAAAAAAAAAAAAGAAAGAAAGAAAATTGCGAGCGCAAAAAGAAGGAAAAGAAAATGAAAAAAAACAACGTGACGCATAAGTCGTTGCGCCCATCGCCAAACCGGAAGTGACGAATGTTTAAATTAAGGCTAGTCAATCGAAAGGAGGGGATGACTTCTGAAAATATCGGCGATAAAAGCGACCCCTCCCTGTAGAAAAGTGCCCAATTGAGGGTGAAGGAATTAATGCTTTTAGCCAATTTTTCGATATTTGTTGTTTGAAGGGTCAACTTCAAAATGATACTGATCTCGTGAAAATCCGTCCCCTCTGTTAAAAGTTTTAGCGAGACATTCATACATACATACATACACAACAGCAAAGACGTCACGTTTTTTTTTTTTGTTTTTTTTTTCACATTCTTTTCCTCCTTCGTGGTACGGGTTTGAGCCTGCCTGCCTACTACCACTTTCTTTTTTTTTGCTTAACACACATCTCCAAACACCCGGGCTAGTATATTACAAAAGTTGTGCTCAACAGAAATATTATGAATATTTTAAGTGACTAATCCACCGTTTCGTATCCTGAAATCTAATTTTCATAAAATAAGAAAATATTGCTTCTGAATGTTGATGAGCAATTTTGTTTTGTGTGTTCGTAGTCATTCAACAACTCCGTTGCTTACTTGGGCCTGTAACGAAATTGTTTTGTTATTTTAGTGACAAGGAAGAGACTTAAAAATATCCGCAACAATATGTACACATAAATCTTCTGTTAATGGTAAATTTTTGTGACCAGATTACATAATTTTTATTATGCCATAAATTTTGTATTTTTTAACTTCCTTGAATAAAATTATATAAACTTTTCGTATTAGTTCCATTTTTGTAACTATACAGCAACACGTTACCTATGCAAGCATGTGAGGATTTTGGAGAGTGTTAAAAATATATAGAGATATTCAGAATGTGAGAGAGAATATATAATCATTTCATAACCAGACAACATCGCAGCTCACAAAAGTCATGAAAGCTAACAAACCGGAAGCCCAATAGCCGAGTTTCGCCCTCATTTGGGCTCATCAGTTGGACACATCCGAACCCAGGATTTGAAACCCAAGTCTCTTGCATGCGAAGCAAGCACTCTACCAACTGAGCAAATGCGCCACACACAAGAAAGTCTTGGCCTTTTGGCCAAGATCAAAGTGTAGTATCTGTTCCGGCAGATGCTGCACTTGGGATGATTTGTACCAGTCAATGGAGGGGAAGCCCTCTATACTGGGACAATTATTATTTTTGGTAACCAGAGTGCCCCCTTTTTGCCTACTTTTAGGGGAGCTGGTTTTTACCTCACATTAAAAACGGCCTTGTGCCTAATTTGCTCAGTGGGGGAGCAAATAAATACCATCTGTTCTTCAGATGCGGCACTTCCATTTCTCGTTCTCTTTCAGTGGAGGAGAAATCCTTCACGACTGAGACAATTTTTATTTTTGTACCTTTTCTCCATGTTAAAAAACGACCCTGGTGTCTAACTCTGTCCCGTGGGGAGGCATTGTAAATAGGTACACACAAGAAAGTCTTATTAACTATAACCGATCAAGTAAACCGCAATAAAATCCGACAGTGGCATATACCTACTGCCATCTCGAACAAGGGATGTGATCATTGCGACCAGCTATAATTCAAGTCGATGACTCACTAGTAGGAATTTTATACCCACTAAGGAGGTCATCACGACAAGCTTACCTAACGAGCAATAAACAATATAACTTTTAGAATGTGAAAGAGAATATATGATTATTTCCACAGCCAGACAACATTGCAGCTCACAAGAGTCATGAAAGCCAAAAAAGGGGGAGTCCAAGATTCGAGTTTCGCCCTCAATTAGGCTCATCAGTTAGACACATCCATATATATACAAATGACAAAAGTCGATATTCTAAATTTCAAAATGTTGACCATCTTTGGGATATAGACTTTTGTCATTTATTTGTATATGCTTTGTAGTTACATCGAACTTCATAAATCAATGAACTGGTATAAATAAAAGGTGAAATAAAAGAAACATATTTCCCCATAAACATCTGACTCTTACGTAGGTAGAAAACTGCATCGACGTTAAGTACTTTGAACCATAGAATGATTTAACCATTTTCCCAACGACTTTAGCAACAGATTGGCTATACATCTTCCTTGGCCTAATTCAGTATTGGCATGTTATTTCTTTCTTAGTGTAACCAAATTAGGGGTACCCGGCGTTGCCCGGGTGTTTGGAGGTGTGTGTGGTTTTGGGTAAATGAAAACTCCGGGTGGGGGGTAAAATAAAAAAAAATGTTTTGGTAGGTAAGTATGAGGATCGAACCGGAACCCTTCAGGCAAAATTGTAAATTAAAGTGTGAAAGAAAACGTGCAACATTAACCATTGCACCACCATGACATACCAACGAAATGCGTTTGAATTTATTTAATTACTTAGAGTTGGCAGGTGCACGTTTTAATGACTTAATGAGGTCAACTGTTGACTGCGGAGTAGCATTTCATTTACTGCGGAATGCGGGGGTAGGGGGAAACCGGAAAAATGCCGCCAGAATTAATTATAGGAAAAGGCTTAATTCACATGCGGCGAGCGAAAACTGTTGAATATTTATCTTCCCGAAGTCGAGCAAATTAAATAGACAGGCGAGCTCCGTTGACAACTCTGAGATATTACGATTTACATGTGATATAAAAAGTTTTTAAAAGTTGTTAGGCGAGCGACCGCTTCTCTGAAAAAAGCCTTTTGTAGACATACAGAAAAAGCGAACACACATACATACATACATACATACATACATACATTTTCGCTTTTATATTTATAGACTAGCGGGGGTACCCGGCGTTGCCCGGGTGTTTGTAGGTGTGTGTGGTGTTAAATAAAAAAGAACCCAAAGCCCTGAGGCGACGTTTGAAAATAAAATCGGCCAGCCAGAATGAGTTAGTGAAAGATGTTTGAATTTATTTAAGTAAGAACGAAATTGACAGGTGCACGCCCAGAAGTCGTCGAGCGTTACGACGACGATGATGACAACGACGATGACGACGACGTAGGTTTGTTTGTTATAAGCGAAGTAAAAAGGAAAACAATGTTAGCACTTAAGCGGGCAAAAAACACAAAAAAAAAACTAACGTAAGTCAAACGAACGATGAAAACAGAAAACAAACATGTGAAAAATTGCTTAAATAAGCCTGTTTCGATATTAAAATTTAAAAAATCGGTGGGTATCCGGCTGTTTTGGAGTATGTGGCCCGGGGTGGATAAGCGAAGTAAAAAAAACAAAACAGAAAAACGAACGTTACGTGAAAAATGACTTAAATAACACTGGTTCAATATTTACATTTAAAAAATTGAAAAAAAAAAAGACATCTCACACCACAATTCGAACCCAAAACGTTTAGATAATGAGCCAACGTGCTAATCAACTGACCTAACGCGACGTACATGAAATTTAATCAGTTTTTCAACTATTTAAAGTAAATCAGGTCATGACGTCATCTGGCGCATGCGTAGAACCGGTTGAGAGGGCCGTTTTCGTTGACCCCCTCCCCTGTCGAAAATTGTCGATTTTCGGGGTGAAAAAATTAACGTTTTTGGCCAATTTTTCGATATATTTTTGAGCGAAGGATGGAGCTTCAATATGATATCGAGTTTGTCAATTTTTGTCGTGTCTGTCGAAAGTTTTTAGCAGACACACAAACATACATACATACATGATGATGATTGCAACGTCTTGTCAGACGAGTGCCACTCCCTCAGACATTTAAAATCCAGGAGCCCAAATGTCTGAGGGAGTATCTATACAAATATGATGTTACAGAGTCTTAGCTTTGTACGACAGCTAAGTCTCTCTCTCGGTTCAAAATGTTGAGATCCAGCAACAAGCAAGAGCAAGATAGCCAGCAACAAATTAAACTGCAGACCAGCTTAATGCAGGTACTGGCCTTCCGCTTTATGGTTTTTTAAATCAGAGATTTGCTTCTCCTAGAAAGGTTGCCTTCACCACGGCTTACGGGAGCCCTCTCTACCCCAATACACACACACAAATATACACGGTGCTAGTTGGCCGTTGACCCAGAAAAAGAGTTCATTCGCCTTTGGAAGGTCTTGTTTTTAATCCTTCAGGGAGACTAGCCGCCCTCCTCACCAAACAAGTCCGGTGGGGGAACCAGTTTAGTCGCCGGTTACATACATACATACATACATACATACATACATACATACATACATACATTTTCGCTTATATATATATATAGATGCTTTGTAGTTACATTGAACTTCATAAATTAATGAACTGGTATAAATAAAAGGTAAAATAAAAGAAACATATTTCCCCATAAACATCTGACTCTTACGTAGGTAGAAAATTGTATCGACGTTAAGTACTTTGAGCCATAGAATGATTTAAAAATAAATAAATAAATAATAAGGATTGTAAATGTCAGCTCCTGATTGTTGTTGTTTGTTTATTGAAGCGCGTTAGATTTTTGCATAGAGTTTACAAAGATTTTGCCTCAAGATTGAGGAGGATTTCATGCAGACCAAACAGAGTCAGGAAAATATTTGTAAGATAAAGTCAAGGATACAAAATAGCAGTGATGGGACAGGAGTTGGAGGTTGGCAGACAATGCAGGCGCTATTAGTTGGAAAACTGTTTGAGATAATAATGCATATGGAGAAGATAATCTGGAAAATCTTAAAGTCTTAACATGATGCAATAAACTGGATGACAAGAAAAGTAATGGGAAAAGTGGAGCCTCTCATCTTGAACATCGTTCATGAAGTTAGACTATGATATTCTTAACTAGAGTAATATTACAATACTTTGTTAGTCACAACTATTCGTTAACCTGCAAGGTTGCAGATTTTTACCTCCAAAATTAAAAGCAGCAAGATTCAGTAGTTGCATACGAAGTTGGGAAAGGTTTGAGCCAGAACACACAAAGCAATGGTGTAGAAGCAACATTATTATTTTTCTTCCATTGAATTCTATGTCCCTGCTTGGAACGTCTTTGCTTACCATTTGCAGAGGCAGAGACGACATAAAAAAAAAATTGAATCTTAGAAAACTGTTCATTATTTCAGCAACTATAGGAGTAACTGGACTCATGAAAAGGAATTTAAAAAAAACTACCCGGTGAATATACCCAGTAAACTAAGTGCAACAGAGATACAAACATTGCATTTAAGGGGATGGTTAGAATCTTAAAAATATCTCTCGGTTGGAGTCTCTTAAATAGTGACCGAATTACTGGATGCCCCATATCCAGCAAAACCAAAATAATAAAATAAAAAATAAAAAATGATAAATAAAACAAAATAAAAAAGAAACAAAATAAAATGAAACAAAATAAAAAAAAGAAACAAAATAAAAAAGAAACAAAATAAAAAAGAAACAAAATAAAAGTAAAAAAAAAAAAAAAAAGAAACAAAATAAAAAAGAAACAGGACCACAAATTCCAATGCCAACTCTTTCTGGATTTTTAACCAGAGCCCTGTTAGTCGGGTACCTCAGACACTACAAACTTCTGCTACTCCCTCTTACACGTTGGGAAGCGGTTGGATTTAAGGAGTATGCTAATACTGATACTTGTTAGAGGCGGACGGTTGCAACGGGGATTTGTGAGAGATTTGGCAAGGATCAAACTCACAGCAGATTTTATCAAAACCTTCTCCGCCTACAGACTTGTTAACTAAAATTAATTTGGCTAAGATCAAAGTATTGTACCTGTTCTGAAATTACACGTCAACTTTTCTGTTCCCGATCAATAAAAGAGAAATCCTTCTAGACTAAGGTAATTTTTATTTTATCTCAATCTAGAATGCCTTTTTGGGGAGGAGGGATAGGGGTTGACTTTACCCTACATTAAGAAAAACACGGCCATGAGTTTAAGTCTGCCATCGTGGGGAATCAAGTAGATATTTTATTTCTCCATTTTTTTTTTTTTTTTTTTTTTCAAATAGTCCCTATTTACTTGCATCGACGATAAGTTAAATGCTGGGTCGGTTTTTAATCTAGGGAAAATTCAACTCTCCTTAAATGGTGTACTCGGGATTTGAACAAAAAAATAAAAATTGCCTCAGTCTAGAAGGATATCTCATTTACTAACAAACAACAGAAAATGATTAAACATAGTATCAGAACAGATACTACATCTTGCTCCTAGTCAAGTATTCAGCAGTGAATATTGTTTCCACAATTTTTTTTATAGTTATGGGGAAGATCGTATTTACTTTCTCCCCGTGAGGACAAAGTGGGTTGTGCTGCAAAAAAGGCATTCTAGATAGGAACTAGTTCGTGCAAAAAAAAAAAAAAAAAAAAGGTCAATTTGTAGAGGAAACAATGTCAGTTGTTAATTGGGTATAAATTGTTTAATGTTTTTCAAGCAATTACTAAAGCTGCATTTAATTATAAGCTATCGTTTTGGGCATTAATTATGAATTTCACCAAATTCTCATAAAACTATAAAACTAATTTCGATCCTGAATATGACCTTAAACTATATCCGATGGTGAGGCCCCAGATTGCGGGTTTTGGGGAATGTAGGCCACCCTTTAATTGCTATTGCTCCCAGGTCCCCTCTAACTCTGAGTGGTAGTACCTGTTAGTGTCCCAACTATGAGTTAAATAGAAACCAACTTGAAAAAAAAAGCAAATATATTATATTAAAATATTATTCTTCAAAATCACTGAACTCCGCATTAAATAACCTGAAAAGGGTTGATATGTCATAAAACACACAACTAATCAACCAACCATAAAACTAATTTCATTGAAGCCGTCATGATGATGATCATCAGCAGCAGCTATTCATAATCCAAAACAACTCAACTTTTGACAATAATTCTATTCAATCGATCAAGTTGTCCCCCAAAGTGCGTCTTGGTTGACCTTGTTTTTTCCATCCAGGTATTCTACTAGTCAATACCAGATGTTCTATGCCTTTTTGGCGGTAAATATGTCCTAAGGACGTCATTTGTCTTTTCATGATCATTTCCATCAGCATTCCTTTAGTGCATCCACATTTAGTCTCTTTTCAAACGACCCCTAACATTCATCTCACAAACCAAATTGCTGCACTATTGATGCGTTTCTGCATTTTGGGGCAGAAAGTCCACCTTTCACAACCATATAACAAGACAGACCAAACAATACGCCTTAGGAATGCGTTGTCTAGTCTTAAGTGTGATGGTATTGGATCATAATATTGAGTTAAGTTTGATAAATGCTTGTTTGATTGATTGATTGATTGATTGATTGATTTCACGGCATATCAACCTATGTGGTCATTTAATGCGGAGTCTTTTTTTTTTTTTATACATTAATAGTTATAAGTTTTATGTATGTATCTGCTGTTCAGTGTCTATGTTTATATAGTTAGATAAGCAACTCTATTGAAATCTTTGGACTCATCCAAGTTAGTCAGCGCAGCTTCCACATCATCTTCTATTTCCCCTCTAGTTTCGTATCGATCAGGTGCAAGTTGTTCGGAATCAATTTCCCCCTTCATCACATAGTGCTGCTTAGGTTTGATTAACTCTCCAATAACAACTTGCAGCCGCTTCGATAAGATCTTCAGCAAAATTATTATAGAGTTATGGGTTTGTAGTTGTCTAGTTCTTTCCCACTATGCCTGTCTCTCTTCCTCAGCAATATGATCCTTCCTTGGTGATGAGTCAGGATGGAGCCCTTTTCAAACTAATGATTGAACACTTTCATCAGGATCGGTATAAGCATTTGCAACAGCCTCAAATGCAATTCCTATGGCAAACCATGAAGTGTCGGCGATTTGTTGCAATCGACTTGCTTTAGCACAGTTAAAACATTCTGCTCTGTTACCATGCCCTCAAAACTAGCCACTCTAGCTGCATCGAAACAGGGAGAGTCAATCACCAAAGTTTTGTACAGGGAGACTGTACTCTTGTGTAAATCCCTCCTCAAAATGCTCACAAAGTACCTCGCAAATCTCAAGAGTCAATCTCAAGGTTTCATCTGGTTGCTTGACATTTGCGATATACCTCTCCAAGAAATCTCCCGATGCTTATCCACGTCAGAGTTCACTGCTTCGTTGGACGCTTTTCTTAGCCTAACCCTAACTACTTGGCCTTCATAATGCTCACTAGGCTCATGTCAAAGGTCCTGCTTAGCTGGTTCTTGACTAAGTATTCCCCTCACCCACTGCCCAGGCTATTTTCTTTTCTAGCTGCTTCTTCGTCTTGACCTTATCCAATGCAAGGTAATGAGCATATTTAGACTAATTTACCATTTCTGGTGATCACCCTCAGTAATTCCTCTTGTATAAATTATACTAGCTTTTTTTTTTTTTTTTTTTTTTGATATCTCCAAGACAGTATTCAACTTCCAGTATCCAGTTAGTTTAGGCTTATTCCTTAATTTCAAACGGGCCATAAATCATAACTGGTTTATGGTCCGTTTGACCTAGCCAGGTGCACATGAGACATGATAAACAATCTATGTCACATATTTCAACTATCATCTTATCCATATTCTAACTTTTCAGTTCTGTACGTAAAAAAACTTTACTTGCTTATAATCAATCAATTTCAATGATTGTAGTACGTGTTAAAAATCGAAAAGAAAATATGTAAACAAAACAAAAGTGTAGTTTGATATGCAAATTACTGCATATTAAAATCTACTCCCCAAAATGACGTAATAAAAGGCCTGAAATCAAGATGGCGGTGATTCGAGTTTGGAGAACCGAACTGAATAACGGCGGTCAAATGCTGACAAGAGTCCAGTTTGATTTGATTACAAGCTATTTCGACGAAGAACTTTGGAAATTGAAAATGTCGAGAGAATGGGAATATTACACAATACGCGTTGAATTTTTAAAGTTGAAGGGGTTGAAAAAAGAGAAAGTTTGAAGAGTCGGGTCGAGGTTTGGAGGTGCCGAAAAGGAGAAAGATTGAAATGATCCGCATTGACCTTTTAAAAAATTGAGTGTCGAGAGAAGTGGCGTCGAATTTTAAAAACTCCACGGAGGATTCGTTGGATTTCTTTTTTAATTGTCGTCGTGACTCGTGAAGTTAACGTGTTGGAATACGATTCGGTTAAATGTTGGAGGCGCATTCAGAAGTCACGAAAAAATTCGCCATGGATAATTTAAAATACATGCATGTTTATTTAAACACTTAACCGGTAGTTATTTTTATAAAAACATTTTAAAAATTTTAATAGCGTTTAAATATAACGTGCTTTAAATATTTCAATACACTTCAGGCAGAAGTTAAACAATTTTTTGTTAACATACGATTATTCGTTTGAATGTTAAATGCACATTTGAAAGTCAAAGCGAAAATTCGTCTCGCTGTAGATAATTTATATACGCATTCAAAAGTTGGACTTTGCAAAACTTTGATGCTATGGAGAAGCTCGGATTTGGTAATAATTTGTCGGGCTATGGAGAATTTTTTATATGCACAAAGTTTGAATGGCAATTCGAATGCCGGTCTCTGAAATTTAGTCGCATTTGAAAAGTAAAATAAATAAATAAATAAATAAATAAGGTTGTCGCTTTTAAACAAAACCTATTTTAATGAAAGTACAATTCGAGCTAGGGCAGAGACTAGCAGGAAACAGAGTGGCTGGGGTGATCTTTAAGGGTCAGTGGAGGAATGTAGTTGGATATGCAAATTACTGCATATCAAAATCTACACGGCAAAATGACGTAATAAAAGACCTGAAATCAAGATGGTGGCGAGTCGAGTTTGGAGAACCGGACTGAACAGATTGGAGATTAGAATGGCGGTCGAATGCTGACAAGAGTCTAGTTTGATTTGATTACAAAAAGTATTTTCGATTTCATATTTGCAAAATAAAATCTCACGTTTTCTTGTTAATTTTATTTTTTGCACTTTTCTAGATCAGGACTTAATCTATTATAATAAATAAATAAGAAGTTACCAAGTGTTCAGAGAGTGAAATATGTTAGAATATTTGTTTTCATTTTAAACAGCAATATTAAAAATATATAAATAAATCCCTCGCAGTGGCGTAGCAAGGGCGGAGCGGGGGGAGGCGGTTCCAGGTGACGGCATGTTGAGAGGATGAAAATAAAAATAAATGAAAGCTAACAAAAAATCTGAAATTTTATACCAAAAAGGTTGTAAAAGATCGGGACTTTTAGAGATATTGGAATCAGAAAAATGTGTCCCTATTTTATGAGCGGAACACGTCAGGGGCGGTATTTTGAGAGATTAAAAATAGAAAAATAGAATAAATAAATAAATAAAAGCTAGCAAAAAAGTCGGAATTTTTTTTACCGAAAAGGTTGTAAAAGAAACGGTACTTTTGGTGGTATCGGAATCAGAAAAATGTGTCCCTATTTTACAAGCGGCCCATGTCAGAGGGTCGGCATTTTAAGGGGGTAAAAATAGAAATTGAAAAAATATATAAAAATAAATAAAAGCTAACAAAATATCTTAAATTCTATACCGAAAAGTTTTTAAAAATCGGAACTTTTGGAGGTATCGGAATCGTAAAAATGTGTCCCTAATTTACGATTCCAAAACCGATTGTTTAAAATTTTTAATTTAATTTTTCACTATTGGTACTAATGATAAATATTTATTATTTTTAAATTATCACTAAATCTAAAATGATAATAACATTAAAATACGAGGCAAATTTATTTGTAAAAAAAATTTTTTTTTAAGTTGCATGAATTCTCTAGGTAACTTTTCAAAGAAAGCAGTTGATTTACATATTCCAAAAAAATTAAACAAAACCTTTTTTGTTAAGAAAAATACTTTCAAACATCACTGATAATTAAATGATACAATGGAAAATAAGCAACAAAAAATTATGTAATTTTGGAATTGTAGAAACATTAAGCAAGTACGGAATAATAATCGACTGTAAACAGATTTTATGATCGTCATATCAGGGAATACAATTTTAAATGGGAACGAAGCGCTACACATCAAATACTATTTAAGTGGCTTTCTATTTGATAATTTAAATACTGCCGACTTTCTGTCAAGTTCGACCAATCACAGAATAATTAATTTTTTTTCAAACTATTTTCAAAATTTTATAATCACTGACGATTAAACCGAAATTTATTAGGATGAATTAATTCTGGTAATAGGATTTTAACTTTTGACTTTTTTATTAATATAATAATTGTAAAAGATAATGCAAGAAAAACCTCCTTAGAACGCGTACCTAACTTAGAAAAATCGACTTACTTGCTTTTGGACAAGAGTATATATTTTAAAATATGTATATTTCTGTGAGAGGCACTTGAATCCTATTTAAAACTATATCGTCTTTAAGAATAGACTTAAACTCTATCTTCAATTGACATTTATTCCGTAGATGCTTAATTTTCATACCTTGCCAAAAATTAGTTCCCCGGTGTCTATTTTTCCTAAATTTAATTAAATTAAAATAAAAATATAAAAAGTGATTTTTAATGTTTTTTTTTATTCATTTTGGGATTTTATCTGTTTTTTTTGCTTTAATTAGCTGGTGGGTTTTGTCCGGTGTCCTTTTGTCTGGTCCCCTAGGTGTGTATATATATATATATATGTGTGTGTGTGTGTGTGTGTGTGTGTGTGTGTGTGTGTGTGTGTGTGTGTGTGTGTATATACTAGTAAAGGGATGATTCCAAATTTTTCCCCGATTCCGATTCTATTACCGATTCTGTCTTAAATTCCCGATCCGATACGATTCTAATTTCGATTCTTTTTAAATTTCTAAATATTTAATTAATGATTTGTTTTTGTCTTTTTTTTTCGAATTACTCTAAAACCTTCTCATGTCTGCATATATTTTCACAAACAAAAAAGTGCACTTAGTGTGTGTGTGAGAGGGACATGTATTAAATATACAGGGGAGGTTCTAAATATTTTTTCTCGAATATTTTCCTTTTAATTGATTGAAAATAATGAAACAGCTTAAGATGCATTTCTCTTTTAAAACAAAGTTGATTTGCATTTGTCATTAGTTGGCAAAATGCTATTTGAATATTTAATAAACAGTTGAAAATAATTAACGATTGTTATGCAAAATAAAACGGTATAGGCACAGTATAGTTAACAAAGTCCCCTCTCCATTTTAAACATGAGTTCTAAATAACATAGTTACTAATTCTGAAAACAATTATTTAAACTTTCGTACATTAATTTCACGGCTACTCTAACATTGCAGAAATGTTCACTAAGCCGAAGTCTGACTGGCAAGGTTATACAACTATGAAAAGCTTACAGAATTTATTTCCATGAAAAAAATAATATTTTTTGGTTAGTGTTCTAAAATGCTACAATGTCTCTGAAATGAAAAACCATTTTACGTCCAATTAATATTGGTCAAGCGTTTCTCAACTGGAAGGATCTAGAGATCCGACTTGCTGAAGTTGACATAGTTGACAAAGTAGAGCAACATCTTATTGGGAAGGAAACTAAGAAGTGGCGGGAAATTCTAGCTGGATTGCTGGACATCATCAAGTTTTTCGCCAAGCAGAATCTGGCACTACAGGGTCACCTGAAAGACATCCATAATGATGAAAGAGATCAAGAAAACAATGAATTCTTTAAAATTGATAAATTTATTGGCCAAGTATGACCCTGTGCTCCGTGAACATTTGGTGAAAGTTAACCTGGGAAAGAAAATCGACAATTCTTATCTGTCACCAGAAATTCAAAATGAATTTATGAGCATTTTGGCAAAGCAGGTGAGAAAGAAAATCATCGATCAGATCAAAGAAAGCAAATATTTTTGCATAATTTTTTATAACATTCCTGATGTATTTCACAAGGACCAGATGAGTGAGGTGTTGCGCTACATAAAAATTGACGAAAATAAAGTGACAGTGGAGGAGTCGTTTCTCCGGTCCATCGAGACAAAAGGTAAAAGCACAGAGGACATTTCTAAACTGATTTTGAGAGAATGGATTCAGATTGGTGACTGTATTGGCATTTGACAATGTTGCTATTACGGCAGGCCACCGATCGGATATACAGAAACGAATCTCCAAAATCAACCCAAAACTCTATTTGTGCCATGCACTAACAATTCATTAAATCTGGCTTGTGTACATGCCGCTTCTGTAGCAGTTCAATCTGTTACATTTTTTTTTTTTTTTTTTTTTGCATACTGGACCGGTTATTCTCGTTCTTTTCTGCATCTACACATCGCTGGGACGTCTTGATTCAGTTGACCAGTCTAAGTATCAAGCAAACCGTGGAAATTTGGTAGAGTAATCGAGCAGATGCTGTAAATGTTGTGATAAAAAAATTATTGGAATTAGTCATTGCCCTGGAACAGCTCATAGAGAAGGAGAAAATGCACCCACAAGATCAGATGCATCTTTAATTCTCAACTCGGTATTATTGTTTCCGTTTGTTTTATTTCTGAGCCTTTGGAAAACTATTCGCCCAGAAATCAGTGATGCCCAGAAGTATCTTCAAGAAAAAGGGGCTGGATCTACAACAAAGTTCTGTCAGGTTGAAAGCGTTGTGAGATTGCCGTTATAGAGAAAAGATGGTAAACACTGCCAAAAAAAAACTCTGCTCTGAAAATCGTATCTGCAAAAAGAAACGAATGGGTGGTGAACGATTGACTGATGCAGGACTGGGGTTTGATGCTGAGCTGAGACGGGAAATGCTCTCTGTCATAGACAAGTTGACTGAAGAAATATATTGCAGATTTCAACAAGTTCACAATCTTGTAAGTAAATACGCTTTTCTTACACCATCAAATCTGCTTTATGATAATTATGATTGTCAGCTTGGTGAAGTTGACGAAGAGATAGAAAAAGATAAATTCTTTGCCGAAAGGAAGAGATTACAGTATTTTGTGAAAGCTTCAGGAAAAAACAAAATCAATGGCCCTCTTGAACTTTTGAACTTTATACAGAGATACCACCTTGGAGATTCCGTCCCTAATATTGTGGTCTTGCAGCGCATTTTCCTTACCCAAGCTATTAGCGTTACCAGCTGTGAGCGCTCTTTCTCAAAACTGAAACTCATAAAAAATACTTCTGATCAAAAATGAGCCAGACAAGCTAACAGACTTGGCAATCCTCTCCATAGAGAGGGAACTTGTCGATAGAGTGAATTTTGATAGAGTTATTGATAACTTTGCCGAAAAAAAGCGTGAAAAGTATGTTTGTAAATGTTCAACCGATTGATGCCTTGCGATAGTTCTCTCACAAAAACTAAATTTATAGCCTTATTTTCAATTCATAAATACATTCATTTAAAAAAAAATTTGACTATTTTTTATAAAGGATTGAAACATTATTAACAACAACAATTTTTTATTTTATTTCGCACTTAAACCGAGCGGATTTCACAATAAAAAAGTAAATAAAAATGATTTTATCATTTCTTAACCTTTTCATGTTTTCAAATGTTCTCATTTAAATTTATAAACTCAAATTTCAAATGTTCTCATCTAAATTTATAAAAAATGTTTTCTAAAATGTGTGACTTTCCATTTCTTAAATTTTGTGCTCAAACCAAGCGATTACATACAAGGATTTCAAAAAACGCCAATACAAGATGTTTTTCTCTTCGAGAGGCTCGACCTCTTAATAATATTATGAAGAAAAAGGAAAGAAAACTACATCGGACAATTCTCTCTTTGAATTTTGGCGAAAATTCGGACTTTAACAACAACAAAAAAGTGAATAAAATGATTTTATCATTTCATAACATTTTCAGGTTTTCAAATGTTCTCATTTAAATTTATTATTATATTTGTTTGTATAGCCAATTAATAAAATTTAACGTTTTTGTATAATTTGAATTATACGTTTTTGTTTTTAAAAAAAATTTGGTTTCTTTTGTTTCATATTAACGTTTACATAATTCCTTTCAGATTAATGTTTACATACTTATTATTATTCAAATTATTGAAAAGAAATTGTTAAATTAAATTAAAATTCAAAAAAAAGGGAATTGTGTAAACATTAGTTCAATGAAAAATATTTTGAGGGCTTTTGGGAATTTTGAAGGTTTTAACAGGTTGTCATATGCCAGCAGTAGGCGGGCGGGGGGGGGCAGCAAAACAGGTAATCATATGCCAGGGCTGGAGCAACACAGGTAATCATATGCCAGCGGGGGACAAAACATATAATTACATGCCAGAGGGAGGGGACAGGTAATTATATGCAAGCGGGTGGAAAGGGGGTCAAAACAGGTAATTATATGCCAGCAGGGCGGGGGGGGTGCAAATTTTCGGACCGCCCCGGGCGGCAAAAACTGATCCCTCGCCTGTTTCAAAGAATCGCAATTTTAAAATAAAATAAAAATAAATATAAATTATCAATCAATAATTTTTGTAATTTCAATGCTTTTAAGTAATCTAATTTTGGTTAATTTGTAAATGAACACTCGCTATTATTCCTCTCCTCACCTCTATGATTTTCTAAGTATTTATTTTAGATGAGTATTTTTGGTGAAATGAAAAAAAATATTTTAGAATTTTAATATAGGATTAGTCTCATGTATAAACGTAATATAAAATGATATCTCATTTCCGGACCATTCTAATTTTTTAAAGAAACTAACTAATCTTTTTACCACTAACCCTAAGTCTGAGTAGCAAGGACATAAAATGGTATGTAATAGCCTAAAAATGCAGAACCTCCCAAAAAAGAACATGCATAATTGATCTAACATAGTAAAAAGGAAAAACAAAATAGTTATCTGCTGATGCAAGAACAGTTTGAAAATGAAGGATCATTGTAGATTAAATTTATATGCGAAACTGATCCAAATTCTAAATTGTCTTTTTGCTGGTTTTTTTTTTTTTTTTTTTTTACATGGGGGTCACCACTTATCAAGGCCCGGAGGCCACTCAGGGATAAGGGTTATTGCGTGTACAGTAATCAATGAGATAGTATTGTAGCAATCATTAGTATTGGAGATTTGATATAGTGTCTTACTTAAGAGAGCGGTTTGTCAGGAGTTTGTTTATGTTGGATCTGAAGACATCCAAGTTGTAGTCAGGTGGGAAACAGGCGAACGGAAAAGAGTTCCACAATCGTGCACTTCTGAGAAAGAAGCTCTGTCATGGAATCTACGTTTGGATTTAGGCACAGATAAAGAGTGGGGAAAATTATTAACAGTAGTTTCAGCCATACCTGCATTCAATCTATTTCTAAAGTTGCTGAAAAAAATGGATGGATCTTTCGACTGCTTCAAAAGTATAAAATCCTGCTACAACATGCTTGCTTTACAAAATTCAGATACATCCTAAGTTGGAGTACAGTTACCAAATTGGGGAGGTGTCACTTAGAGAATGTTTTCATTCTTTGACAAAGTTCAAAATCAACTTCATAATCTAATGGGGAATGTGATCTATTCTTTACAGCCTTTTTCTCACAGAAAAAAACCTTGATAGTCTTTTTCTGCTCTATCATTATTTTCGTGAAAGCAGCTAGACTGACTTTTAATCTTTAGTTTCTTCTTGTCAGACGTTCATGAGAACAAATCCACTAACTGCAAAGAATGTACTTTTTACATCAGGTTTCATAAGCAGAGTTTCTTTCCAAGAATTTCCCGTGAAACATGCTACAACAGAAACGCTTCCCTTTGGGTTACAACTTAGTCATCTTCAATTTCAAATTCATGTAATAAATAACCAAATTTTATTCATTTTATTTATCATTTTTAATTTACACACAATATTTTTTTAACTGACGATCTATTCATTTCACTAACTCTTATTTTGAGCAGCATTTGGCTTTGATAAGTACTGACTCATCAGTAAGAAATAAAAGCATTACACATTAAAGTTTTTTCTAATTTCATGAATGATTATATAAATATTCATTGGTTTCATTAATAATGATTCACTCGAGAATGAGGTGCAATTTTAACAGAAAGTGCAGTCAGAAATTCAAAATAATCCAACATTCTTCTGCCCAATAGTTTCCTCAAACATTGCTTGACAGTTTTAATTAGTCTCTCCCAGGCTCCCCCCCCCCTGCCAGGCAGAGTAAAGGGGAATTGTTAGATAGACGATGTGAATGGATTAAAATTGTTCCTTCAGCTCATCCGATTCGAGCACGTTCTAATCCAGTTTTCTCTTTTCTATAGAAATTTAGCTTCAGATGTTTTTAAACTATGCAAAAATAATAATTAAACTTTTAATCAAATGTTCTAGATTTATAAAATAAGGGTTGGACATTATTTTAAATTGAAACTTTTTATGTGTGCAAGTTATTGACTTCAAATGCAAATTAGAACCTTGAATATATTTATTTTACAGTCCCAAGATATCAACAGGACATAGCTACTGAAACGAATAAACCACCGAATAAAAAAGATGGGCTCTGCATTCTAATTTCATTGACTATCTTTGTCAGTTACATTAAAATATGCAAAATGCTAGATCTGGCAAAAAAAAAGTAAAAACTATAATGTGCAGAGTAATTAAAAAGAGACAGAAAAGCTTGTAAAATGGTTAGTCAAAATTTGTAAATTGCCAGAAGAAAATGGAATACACTTCATGCAAATGAAAAAAAAAACACAAAAAACAAGAGTGTGTAGCAAGATTGTGTATAATTCCTAGTATAAGGTTGGTGCAAAAATGTTTTATATATATATATATATATCTGATAAAAAAATGACATTATTTTTGCAACAATCTAATACTTGAAGCAACCAAGCAAAACTGAACAGACTGGTAAAGCATTTAAGGTTTTTGTCAAATTCGTTCACAACCGAATAATTGAAACCAAGAAAATAATGAGACTGGAAAGTTTAAAAGGATTTATCAAACAAATACAAGAAATGAATAGTGTTGATAATTACTCATATATAATTACTCATATATAATTATTCATATATAATTACTCAGACAAAAGTTGATAAAAAAAATTCCTCAATTGTGTTAAGTAGTCCTAAAATGAGGTCACAGGTGACCTTGATTCTGTGAACGACAATTTAATGTTTTCTCTTGTAGAGTCAAAATGAGTTTCCATGAGGAAGCACAGATCACATCAAGTGAAAGACACTAATCACAAAATTACACAGACTTATCATCAGAACACTAAACCATTCATGAACACTCAAAATCCTCTATGAATCAGAGCAACACTATTAGATAAGTTACACCTTCTATGTTATGGCCACCGGACACGAATGTTATATAACATTCTTGCATGGATAGTTAGTGCATCTGAAGCGTTAGGTACAAAAAAAAAAAAAAAAAAATGGTGAATGTATTTGCATCTGCCCATAGAAAGTTTGCCTATTTCAAGAGACATATTTTTAGCTGCTAATGGATGGATATTAATGGCAAAACATTTGGTAGGGTTGTACACCATTTGTCTAGATCTTCACAATTGATTGGTTTGTTAAATGTTTGGAACATTGTGATTCAGTTTTGAATCACGATACAGTACAATGAGATGAATTGTGAAAAAAAATCTCTTCTGTCCACTGTCCAGACAATTATTCAAACAACTTTGATATGCAACAATAATGATTTCGGCGAGGAAACTTTTTTCTGGACATAAAACAACCCACAATAAAGGTGGTATAATTATACAAAACAATGTATGTCCTATATCAATTACACCATGTTCTAATATTTCAGAAAAGCATTGTCTTAAGGAGAATTGCATCCCAACACCTTGGAAAACCTCATCAGTATGCCCTGTATTTAAGAATTCAGGTGATCGATCATCTCCCTCTCAATACAGACCAATTAGTCTCCTGCGCGTTATGAGTAAGTTGCTTGAATCCATGTAAAATAGAGAAGTAGTCAACCACCTCAGCAGAAATAACCTTCTTAGTGACATGCAATATATTTTCCGTTCTGCTAGATCTACAGCAGATGTGCTAATGGTTATATCTCATGGGATTAGCGAAACTCTCGACAAAGGCTTCCTTTCTAGGGCAATTACTCTTGACATATCAAAGGCCTTTGATAGGGTATGGCATAAAGGTCTACTTCACAAGATTTCAAGCTATGGTATAGCTGGAAATCTCTTCTCAATTATTAAATCATTTCTCTGTGATGGGTTCATAAGAGTAGCAGCTGATGGGCAAAAATCGGAAGCTCTCAGTATTAATGCTGGAGTTCCTCAGGGGTCCATCCTTGGCCAAACGCTCTTCTTGATCTACATTAATGATCTCCTAAAACACATACTGAGATCAGTCGTAGACATTTATGCTGACGACACTACCATCTATGGCAACACATCAAAGGCAATAAATGACCAAGTTCTCTCTGATACTCTCTCCTCCGATCTTGAGCACAATAGGGAAAGAGGTGGCTGGTTACTTTTAATGTATTTAAAACCAAGTTTCTATCTTTACATGATCAACGCTCTGATCCTCATTTGGCATCAATTGAAATGAATAGCTCTCGTCTTGGGAAGGCTCCATATTTCGACAAGCTTCTGGCTTGACCTTCACTCCTGATCTGAAATGGAACATGTACATCAAATCTGTTGCCGAGGTCGCTGGAAAAATGGTGGGATCCTTCTCCCACTCCAGTAAATATCTGACTCCTGATGCAATTCTCCATCTATATAAGAGCCAAGTACGTCCAATGATGGAATACTGTTGCCATATCTGGGCAAGACCTGCTAGAAGCAGTTTCTCTTGCCTTGACAGAGTTCAAAGTAGACTTTGTAACTTAGTGAGGGGTGCCCTTTTCTCTTCCCTGCAACCTCTTTCCCACAGAAGAGACGTTGCGAGCCTGTCTCTGTTTTATCGTTATTTCCATGGCAAGTGCTTGTCTGAGTTCCAATCTATGGTCTCCCCTCGCCAACCTTTCACGAAAAACACCTGTCTAGCTAAAACCACTGTCAATAATTTTCCCCATTCCTTATCTGTGCCTAAACCAAAACATAGATTCCATGAACAACGCTTCTTTCTCAGAACTGCACGCCTGTGGAACTCACTTCCATTCGTCTGCTTTCCAGCTGACTAAAATTTGTCTTCAAGTCCAATGTAAACAAATTCTTGATGAACCGTCCCATTAAATAATCCAATTTACCAAATTTACACGACTAACGATTACTAAGAAATTATCCCATTGACTACTGTACACTCAATAACCCTTATCCTCAAGTGGCCTCCAGGCCTTGATAAGTGGTCACCCCTTTGGAAAAAAATAAATTTTTATATATATATATATATATATATATATATATATATATATATATATATATATATATATATATATATCTCAAGTTACACACACTAATTAGCCTTCATGCAAGTCCAGATATCCATCTCCCTGATTGTTGTGGTAAAAAATTAAGTTCTAGAGAGTTTAATGGATTTAATAAAATGCAAATGTAAACTAGTTAATGTAAAGATGTAGGCATATCTACAAAGCAAGGTACAATGTACAGATATGTGCAAATGCTGTGAAATTACTGGAAACGATACTTTAAAAGATAATGGCACTGATGATGTCACCGATAAAGACAATGATAATAATGATGAAGTGATGTAAAAAATGATGATTCTTAAATAAAACAATACATGATCTCATTTTATTTTTTTAAATAAACTGCCATAAATGAGCGTTTAATTTTTATCAATAAAATTGTTTAAAATCTGTGTTTTTATTTGTAACTTGAAGAATGAAAACGAAATATAATCTAAATTTCTTTTGAATAAAAGTTGACAATTATTGTATATTTGGGTGAAGGAACCAATTTGGAAATTAGATATATTTGCATTCTTGCATAAAGTTAAAATAATGTTTCTATGCACAATAAGAACAGAAGTTGTAAGACTGCCTGGACCTTAGTTCTCTATATCATTACGTTATTCTATGGAAACGTTGATAACTCGAAAGATTGAAAATTTGGATAGTGATTGCTGTTACTAAATAGCATCAGATTCATGCATTAAAATTTAAAAAAACCAGAAATTGAAATCCCACAAAATTTTCAGCCTAGATGACACTTTTTAAAATCAAAGCTATCTTACATGGAGGACTTCATTAGCTACAATTTGGGCAAAGCAATGAGTTTACGATAAGGAGAACTTAAATTATTGCCAAAAAATATGATTTGACCTTGACCTTTAACATTTAAACTGGATATCTAAAAATTAAATCAGTTCTAATTTGGATCATGATCAATATTTTGACCAAGTTTAGTAATGATTGGTCAGGCTGTACCAAAATAAGCAAACAAACAGTTATAAACATGTCTGAAAACATAACCTCCTTAGTGGAGGTAAAAACAATTATAATTTTGTGTGACAAGTCATATTGGTAAAATATAAAAGCCTTTACATGCGAAACATCAAAATTTAACAAAAAATCTATTTTTAAGTTATACATATAAAATATTGAAGCAGTATAACAGAAAATGCCTGAACAAAGCTTTTTTTTTTGTACAAATAATCTGTACTCTGAAATAGACTATAAAGATTAAGTTTAATATTCATATAATAAATAATGAAGAATTTAATTGGAAATAAAATGTACTTAACTACATGTTTGTATGTTTATTGGTTTGGGTGGTACTAGGGTTAAAGTAAGTCATCATGCTGCATTTGAAGGATTTGTCGGCCATCTTTAAATATGGCTACCGTTTTCACGAATGCACAACATTTATGCTTGTGAAAAATAGTATGATATTAAAGAGTCTATTAGCATTCATTTGCCACCATTTTTTCTTCCACCCCCAACAGATGTCATAGAATCAAAAATCTAGAGACATTTTGACTTTTGGCCCATAGCCTACACGATTCCATGGATTAAATAACAGTTTTATATTATTTGGATTATTTGGACTACTGTTCACATTGTTTCAGTCAATGTAACCTCCAACCTTCTTCAGGTGTATCTTGCCAAATTTGGGAATCTCTTGTCGAGCTCATGAATCAACTTGGAATTTCAACTAAAACCCTTTATTTAATAGTACGAGGCAAGTATGCTCTCATTCTGTCAGCTATGATCGGATAGAAGTCCTAAGTAATTCACAATTGTATTTGTTGTAGACCTGTGCTAGGGGTTACAATTGAAAGAAACCGCAAGTAGTGTAAAGTGTATTCATTATAAAGAATACAGGAGCCACTAAAATGGTATGAGAGGAACGTGCTCGTAGTATGCGGTTAAACATGGTATGAATGTCTCCATTCAGTCTCTGAAACCAGTGGTATTTATAGGACTGGTTGATTCCACATATTTCTGAAATAGGGGTGATTTGTACACCACAACACCCCCTTCTTGAGCTTTTCATTCCCCTGGGATGATCGTATAGCTCTTTTTCCTGGGGTTGATCTCTATCGGGTCGGTCATCTTCCTTTTCCTGGAGGACCGGCGTTGTCCAGTTGCTTGTAGTGTTACCAAGTCGAACATGTCATATATCTGGTCCATTACTACTTCTTGTTCCGCAGGCGGTTGTCTTTCGTCATCAGTTATACGTTTCCAAATTTGATTTAAATGTTTCTTGTGTGTAAATCTATGGTCCACCCTCGCTTCGATAATGTAAACCACCCGCCCGATCCTTTTCTGAACCTTTCCTAGTTCCCACATCGTGCTATTATTTTTGTGTACCTGGAAAAATACCTCTTTTTAGTAACTATAGTATTTGGCGGTTTCACCTGTTTTGGTAAATGTTTCTTGAAGACCGACCTAATTTTCCTTGCGAACATTAACTCTGCTGGTGACATCTTCGATGGAGTCCTTTCATTTGGCATAATTCGGTAAACTTGTAAAAACTGTTGTAACGCCTTTTCTGAGGGCGTTCCTTTAGCCTTCTTCAGGGCTCTTTTCAGTGTGTCTACAAACCTCTCTGCCTGACCGTTTGATTGGGGATGATAGGTTGGCTTCGTTATGTAGTTAACCTGGAAATCCTCGTAGAAGCTTTTAAAATCTGCTGAAGTGAATTGTGTGCCATTGTCTGACACTAGACAATCAACCACACCAAACCTAACATACAATTTGTGAAAAGCACTGATTGTAAAATCCATTGTTGGCCTTTTACATCGAAATACCTCAGGCCATTTCGAAAAACTATCTACCACTATTAAATAATAGTTTCCATTCAGTGGGCCTGTGTAATCTATGTGTATTCTTTGCCATGGATGGTCCGCTTTAGGCCATGGGCTAAACTGTATTGGGGGCGCTTTTGCAGCCAATGCGCATCCCTTACACGACTTTGCTTTCTATATCAGTGTCCATACTCTTCCAGTAAATGTAGGACCTCATGAGGCTCTTCATTCACGTAGCCCCAGGGTGCCCCATATTATGAAAATCCTTCAGAATTTTCTTTTGTAGTGTAGTTGGGATTACTACTCTTTCTCAGTACAACAGTACCTTATTGCACATAGAATAAGCTTCCGCCGCCGAGTTTTTGTTTCATTTCTTTGATGAAACTATTTTCTTCAGCCTCCCTTATTATATCTTCCAAAGTGACTGGCAGTTCCTTGATCATATTACATAGTATTTGTGTATAGTCCTTTTCACTTTGTAGTGACTATTACTGTGTCTTCCAGCGGTTCCCTTGATTTTGGGATTAATCACGGCAATCCGTCTGTGTGACTTAACATCGCAGAAGTAAGAAATTCCATACTGAAATCGTAATTCAGTAGAATGGTCCCTCATCTTTGCAGTCTGTTGACTGTGTAAGTTGGCAGACCTTTTTTTAGAGCCAAAGATGGTTATAAGCGACTTATGGTCAGTTTGCAATTTAAACTTATGACCGTGTAAAAATCGGTGGAATTTTGTAACATCGAATATGATCCCCAGTGCTTCTTTTTCGATTTGGGAGTAATTCTTCTTGGCAGGAAGTAAAGTTCTTGATGCATGGGCGATCGGCTTAGTGGGCCCATCAGGCATCTTGTGTAGAATGCACGCACCGATTCCATAAGAACTTGTATCAGTTGCGACAATAATCTCTTGTTTCGGATTGAACTGAGTCAGGGATAAATCTGACGTTAATACATCTTTTAATTTCTTTGGAGAAAATGCTTACGAAAGATTTTTTGAGATCCTTTTTGAGTTTTTCGGCTTCGGCCATTAGGTTTTCGACTTTGTGTCAAAAATCACTCATTGGCGAGTCCTATAATTCAAATTCCTGAATCCAATCGGTCCTGAATAAGTTTGTTCCATTTCTTAGAATGAAAACTTTTAGCTTTTTTGTCGTTCTTTTCAGTGACACATAAATAAATACCTCACCCTCAAAATTTATTTTTTCATCAGTTACCAATCTTGCGACTTTATTCGTCTGTCATCGTGGGCTTTCCTATTCTCTTCCACGTGTGAAAATTTATAATTGATAAATCCGACCCTGAATCGAGCTGCAGTTTTACTTCTTTATTCCTGATTCTCACTGTAACATATTTCCTTATGTTCCCTGTTGGTGAAGGGTCCATTTTTGCAGTTTTTACGTAGCTCTTTTTTGCTACTTTTGCTCTGCAATATGAGGCCTTGTGCCTTGCTCGCTTGCATAGGTCACATGTTATTTCCTTTGGTACTTACATGCATTGTACCCATGAGATCCTCCACATTTTCTACAAGGGGACCTAGGATTTTGTCTATCCTGATAATTTTGTGAAGGGTTCTTTTTGCCTCTTTGTTGGTAATTGCTGGTGGGCGGGTGTCTTTTATTTTTGAAGCATATTTTTTAATGTGCACAATACCTGCTTTCTCTATGTTTCAGGAATCTTGCTTCATTGCCACGAACCACTGACAATCTTCAGCCAGTTTCTGAAGCATCAAATCAGGTTCTAATTCCAATTTATTTAAAGCATGACGTCTTATATCGACATCTTTTGCGGCTATTAAACCTTGTGTGAATATTAAGCATTTGAAATTATCCGCCGTTAATGACAACAATTTGAAATCGGCAAAATGCTTATTAACTACAGATGCAAATATCGCACGTATAAGATTCATGCATTTCCATCCTTTATGAAAAAGGTCTTTTTTTGGACAGTATAACTCCATTAACCGTTTGACTGCCTTATCAAACCACAATTTGTTGTTTTTTCCTGGTAAAATATAGTCCACAAATTTATGTTAGGATGTACCTAATTTCCATAGCAGTAAACGAACCTTCTTTTGATCAGTTCATGTACTGCAACGAATCTTAAAGTCTTCAAATCTTCTGAAATATGCCTCAAACGTTAGGCCTTCCTCATTAGCATAGTGAAATGTATCAATAGCTGACCAGATCGCAATTTGGGAAAAAGCTGTGCTGGTTTCTTCTCAGCTGTCCTTATTCACTAAAATTTGCGTTATCAAATCCATTTTTTATCTGACTGGTTTTGTTGCTATAAATGTAATTTTTTCAATTCCAATATTTGTTCATTCATTTCTTTCCGATCTCTTCCGTTTTTCCTCAAAGAATTTCATTAAATCTAACTGCTTTTCCAATATTTGTTCGTTCATTTCTTTTTCTCTTCTTCGTTTTTCTTCAAGATATTTTATTAAATTTAGCTGTTTGTCTTCGTTTTGTTTCTGTATTGCCAATTGTTTCTCTTCGTTTTGTTTCTGTATTGGCAATTACTCTTCTCTGAACCTTTTAAGTTCTAATTGTTGACTTTGTTGGAATTTCACCATTTCCAAAATTTGTTTTGCAAACTCGTCCATGTTTTTTTTTTTTTTTTTTTTTTTTGACGGTATGGAATTACTTACTATGACAAAACAACCCAATTCATTGATTTACTTTTCCTATAGTACCAACTCTATAGAAAAAAACTTTACAAAATTCGTACCTGGTTATTTAACGAATATTTCTTTCATATATTTATTTCCTCATGTGGCAATTTTTCTGAGAAAATAATTCGGCATTTGCATTCATACAGAAAGCAGTAGATTTTGTTATTCATTTTTCAATTTTTGTAACGTGTACATACCGGGTTCAATTCCTTGTTGATCCTATACTTTTTTTTTTTTTTTTTTTTTAAGGGAAAAAAAAAAAAAAAAAAAAAGTTACTTATCTGTGAAAGAATTTATAGCATTTATTAAATATTTGCTACTCTTTTTGATCTGTGCAAAAAAGAATGTCCTTTTTTCGTTAACACTTAATTTGTCGTGCTTAGCAAAATCGTTTTTTTTTTCTTCTTCGACGTTCAGTCCCATCGACGAGTGAAAAGTTTAACAAAAAAAAAAAAAAAAAAAAAAGAAAAGATTAAAATCCGATGTCTTTTTAATTTGTGCAAATACTCGCTTTAGCCAATAAAATAAAATAGATCATTTACTTTTGCAGGAGGTTTTTTCCTTTTTCCAATGCTAATGCCTTTTTAACCATGAGACGTATTAGCAAGACATGCTTTTTAGAACGACAAAGTTTTTTTTTGTACTCACTGAAAACTTGGTCTCGTTAATTCAGTAATAATAATTCTCCGCGCAATTTGCCTTATGAGTTGTGTTTCAATTCGTAGTTTACGTTTTAGTAGCTTTTTTAACAGCAAGATAAGGCTTTTTGACGACGTCTTCGTAAAATCTTTTTTTCGGCAAGAATTGTTGTCATTTTTTTTCAAAGTCTTCTTTATCACGTACTTGTGGATTTTTACGCTCGAATGTTGTTCCCCCCCCCCCCAATGTAGACAAGTAGTTTTTCCCGTTCTTCAAACTTTTGAAAAATAAATACTTTTGAAGTTTCGAATTTCCCCCCCCCCCCCGAGTGCAGGAAAAAATTATTCTGAATATCCGCGTTTTCTTTTTTCTTGAATCCTTTTGGTCGTCAAATACTGTTTTCAAATGGCTGTTTTTTTTTAAGTGAATCCGTTGCCTGAATATTCGTCATTCAGTTGTTGTAAGCAGTTGTTGTAAGTTGTAGATTGATCCGGGAAGTTCTTTAATCATCCTCATCAGCCAGTTGTTGTAGACCCGTGCTAGGAGTTACAAATGAAAGAAACCACAACTAATGTAAAGTGTATAAAATATATGTATTCATCATAAAAAATACAGGAGCCACTAAAGTGGTATGAGAGGAACGTGTTCATATCATGCGGTTAAACATGGTATGAATGTTTCCATTTAGTCACCGAAACCAGTGGTATTCATAGGACTGGTTTATTCCACTTGGTTCTCAAATAAGGGTGATTTGTACCCTGCAACAGTATTTTATCACTCGCACTAAGAATTGACCTTTCAACCTCCAGAAAAGAGTGTAACTTACTACAGAATTTTACCATGTACTTTGTCCATTATGCCATGGGTTCTTGCAAACATTTGTTGCAGATTTCCAAGTTTGACAAAATAATCCGGAAAATTACCTGAAATGCTCGTGAAGCATGCTGAAACGCAACGATAGGTGTGGAGATGAATATTCGAGTATTCATTTACAAATTTCATTTATATTTTAATAAGATATCATTGCATGCATGAATGAATGATTGGAAAAAAAAAAAAAAAAAAAAAAAAACAACTCATTTTTTGTTATAATTCATACAATGATGTCAGTTTATGCCACAGTTAAGATGCATTTTTTAACAAAAAATTTTTTTAGTTTGCTTTCAGGAATTTTTGAAGGCAATTAAATCAACGTTATTTGAAAAAAAAAAGAAAAAAAATCAAATAACATTGTGACTCATATTTGAGATTTGTCAAAAGATAAAAGTAATGTATACTTTTGCTGTGGAAACAGACCAATTAGTCTCCTTTGCGTTATGAGTAAGTTGCTGGAATCTGTGTTAAATAGATAAGTAGTCAACCACCTCAACAAAAATACCTTAGTGACATGCAATATGGTTTCAGTTCTGCTAGATCTACAGTAGATATGCTAACGGTTATATCTAATAGAATTAGTGAATCTCTTGATGGAGGCTTCCTTTCTAGGGTAATTGCTCTTGACATATCAAAGGCCTTTGATAGGGTATGGCCTAATGTTCTACTTCATAAGATATCCAGCTACAGTATAGCTGGAAATGTTTTCTCAATTATTAAATCATTTCTGTCCAATAGGTTCATAAGAGTAGTGGTTGATAGGCAGAAATCAGAAGCTCACAGTATTAATGCTGGATTCTCTCAGGGGGTCCATCCTGGGCCCAACTCTTCCTGATCTACATCAATGATCTTCCAAATAAAATCCTAAGATCATTCATTGACATTTATGCTGATGACACTACCATCTATGGCAACACATCAAAGACCGTAAATGATCAAGTTCTCTCTGACTCTTTTTTCTGATCTTGAGCACATGGTATAATAGTGGAAAGTGGTGGTTGGTTACTTTCAATGCATCTAAAACCAAGTTTCTATCTTTACATCATCACTGCTCTGATCCCCGTCAGGCATCAATTGAAATGAATGGCTCTCGTCTTGGGAAGGATTCATATTTTAACAAACTTCTATGCTTGACCTTTACTCCTGATCTGAAATGGAACACATACATCAAATCCGTTGCTAAGGTCGCTTCAGTAGATATCTCACTCCTGATGCAATTCTTTACCTGTATAAAAGCCAGGTACATCCAAAGATGGAGTACTGTTGCCACATCTGGGCAGGAGCTGCTAGAAGCAGCTTATCCTGCCTTGACACAGTTCAAAATAGACTTCGTAGCTTAGTAGAGGATACCCTTTTCTCTTCCTGGCAACCTCTTTCCCATAGAAGAGATGTTGCAAGCCTGTCTACTTTATTATTTTCATTGCAAGTGCTCGTCTGAGCTCCAATGTATGGTCTCCCATTGCCAATCTTTCACGAAAAACACCTGTCTAGCCAAAACCACCATCAATAATTTTCCCTACTCTTTATCTGTACCTAAACCTAAATGTAGATTCATGAACAAAGCTTCTTTCTTAGATCTGCATGCACTCACTCATTAACCCTTATCCTCGAGTGGCCTCCGGGCCTTGATAAGTGGTGACTCCTAGGTAAAAAAAAAAAAAAAAAAAAAAAAAGAATATTAAACGAGAAAAAAAAAAAAAAAAAAGTCATGACGTCTGGTATGCATTAAACAATAACAACAACAAAAAAGTTATGTCTAGTATATGATTCACATATGTTCATCTATTTGTTGTTCAACACATCTCACCCTAAGGGATGGGTCACATCGTTATTCAAATACTAGCAGGGAGATCCGATGTTGCCTGGGAATGAATAAGGATCAACGAATGTTTCACTCTCAAATTTTATTGTCATCGAAATCGGTAAAATTGCCCATTTTTCAATCCTACTCCACAGTTACTTACTCCACATTGTAGTCTACATTGTACTGTAGAGAACCTATCAATTTTATAAAATAATAGTTTGAATTAAAGTTTAAAATGTAAACATGAAGTATCATGGTTCAATTGTATTCTAAACAGAAAGGGGCGCGTTAGAAATTAATCTGTCACATCAAAGAACGTACTGTTGATTTTATATGCTAAATTTTTCTACTTGTGTGGTGATAATAGCTTGAATTAAAGTTTAAAATGTAAAATTCATGTCTCATGGTTAAATTGTGTTCTAAGAAACATTCATTTTGAATGCACCCGTCATATCAAAGAGCCTACTGTTGATTTTATTTTATATGCCGGACCTTTCTAATTGTACAGTAATAAACCTCTCAACTGCACTTGTTATGTTAGGTTGTATAAGGTGTTAACTTTGGTCAAAATCGCCTGTTCGTTCTTTTCATTGGATTATTTCAATTATCGAATCTTATTTAAGACATTTTGATGCAAAACCTACCTTAACAAAAAAAAAAGAAAAAAAAAAAACTGCCAGGCATATAAACTACATTTGTGTAAAATTTCAAGACAAGACAAGAAAAAAAAAAAAGAATAATAATCGCCCCAGCCATTTTCGAGTCCATTTTTTTTTTTTTTTACATAGGCATCACCACATTATCAAGGCCAAGAGGCCACTCAAGGATAAGGGTTAAAGAGTGTACAGTAGAAATTGGACAATATAGTAATCATTAGTAATGAAAATTTGGTAAATTTGATAACTTATATGGAGCGGCTCATCAAGAACTTATTTACATTAGACTTGAACACAACCATATTGTAGTCAGCCGGAAAGCAGGAAAACGGAAAACAATTCCACAGGCGTGCAGTTCTAAGAAAGAAGCTTTGTTCATGGAATCTACGTTTAGGTTTAGGCACAGATAAAGAGTGGGGGGAATTATTGATAGTGTTTACAGCTAAACGAGTGTTTCTTGTGAAAGTTTGGCGAGGGGGGACCATAGATTGAAGCTCAGTCGAACACTTTCCATGAAAATAACGATACAACTCACAAAATTCCTTTTATATAATAGTTAAGAGCTTGGGGTTGATTCTAGGCAAAGTCTGGTGAGATGTTCACAATTGCAATTGGTCAGGTCTGAACAGAATGTCATCTTTACTAGCTGCTGCCCGACTCCAAAGATCGTGTCGGTGTCAATCAACCATACAACTAAGAAAGTAGACATAAGGCACAGAGGTAACGGCAATAGCAAAGAGATAAAAAAACACAGATGAACAGTTAAAGACAATGGATATTGCATGTTTATTCACCACACGAGAATGGCAAATCATAAAACAATGGATGTCATGTATCTAAATTGTTTCGGAGTGAGGATTTCACAGGATCAAAATTCAGGCATCTGAGGTATGATGACATGTCTTAGGTTGGCCGAGGTTGTGTAGACGGGATCTAATGCTGGAACAGGGGGCTGGACATCGACGGGGCACTGAGACAGGGAACCAGACGTTGACGGACACTGGAACTCATAATTGGAAATATGCTCCAAAAATTACGTAAACTGATGAAGTAATTTCTAAATAATAAAATCATATTTTATGAGTAACCAAAGAGCAGCAGTGCCGTTTGCCATTTTGAAAACAATCTAAAAAAATAAAATACGAAGGGAGATAATTTAAACTTGTGAAATTTATGTTGTAATGCCTACAAATTCTCATTAATCATTTAAAAATGATTTTTTCATGAAAATAAAACTACTTGATCAATTTACACAATTTTTGAAATATTATCGTATGGCTACTCATCTGTACATCATAGATTTTTCGAGTTTTTCTTTTTCTTTTTTTTTTTTTGGAATGTAGGGAGAATTTTGGATAAGAGCCATTGGATTTAAGTAGGAACACAATTAGCATTTTGGAGCCAGGAATTTATTCTAAACGTAAGATTATGAAAAGCAGAACAAAGAGGAGAAAAGAGAAAACATTGAGTGATCTGCGAGTCACATTATTTTTTTACTCAGGCAACAAGTTATTTTCAATTAAATCTGAAATTGAGTATTGATGATCCCATCGAAGTCAGAATTCAAACGTTTCCCCGACATATTTTAAGATCATCATTTACACTTCAGCAAACGAAGAAATAAGTTTGCAAGGAAGACATTGCTGCATATGAATTTCAAAAAAATATTTTTCAAATACAAAAAAGAAAGCTGAATGTGTTTTAAATTTCTTTATTTAATATTAAAAAGAAATAGAAAAATATAGAAACATTTTTATTCACCAAATCTCAATTTTTCTATTAATTAAAATAAACACTTACTTGACTGAACTCTCTAATCAGAAGAGGCTTTAATAATTAAAAAAAAAACAAACAAAACAAAAACATAAATTTTCAGTTTGTTCCTTGTATTGCTTTTGTAGACCATCGCCCCTTCCCCCCATACATACGCCTCTAATTTTGACTGTCATATACTGCAATTCAGTTTTTCAAAGGCTCAATAACTTCAGGGAACATTCTTGGAGAGGGATGGAGGATGGTGGAGAGAGAGAGAGAGAGGATATGTGTGTGTGTGTGTGTGTGAGTGAGAAACAGTATGTATGTGTGTGAGAGAGAGAGAAAGAGGGGGGCAACTTCAAGGGAGGTAACTCCACGTTTAGTCTTTTTTTCTCAGCTTTCAAAAACAAATTTGCATTTTTATCTGTAATTAAAAAATTAATTAATTAAAAAAAACTCATCTCTGTCCAACAGGTGTGTGTGCGTGTGTGTGTGTGCGTGTGTGTGTGTGTGTGTGTGAATACAAACTAAATATTACAAACAAACCAAGAGAATCAGTAAACAATTTTTAGTCAGAAGCCATAAACTACAAAATGTCAGATTTTCTTGTAATTTATGCCTTCTGGTTCAACACTGCTGATTACTGAGTATGTCGCCACCTGTCAGTATGTTAAGTTTGTTTATAATATACAGTCTGGGTCCATTTTAATGAATACTGTTGGAATTGCACTCTGACAATTGAGCACTCTGGTCAAATTTTCTTTTTAACAACTGTATACATAAACACATGCATGTTTATGTATAATTTCCCTAACCAAGAAAGGTTTTTTTTTTTGTTTTTCAGGCTTTGAATATATGGACAGCCCGCACAACAAATTGACGGCAAATTGGGCATTCGTTTAATTTACGTCCGCACTGAGTACAGGATACCATGTGTCCACATTCCAAGAGGACGCAGTCAATTGTGGCATCCATGCAGATTTTACAAGTTTCTTCTTCATTTGAAATTGGCGACTCAAGATCTAAAAAGAAAAAAGGGGATAAAGCAATCATTAAATAACCACAAAATATACAAATTTAGTCGTAGATATACCCAGTATTGTCTGGGTATCAAATAGGTTTAATACAAGGTATAAACCCCTAATTCCACCAATTTATTTATTAGAAGGGGGGGGTTTAAAAAATGTTATGGTAGGTAAGTAGGAAGGATCAAACCCGAAGTCATGAGTAAAAGTAGGAAAATAAAGTGTGAAAAAAAAACAAAAAAAACATCTGCAACGTTAACAGTTCGGCCACCAAGAAAAGTCCATTCCAGTTGTTTAGGAAAAAAAAAAATAAAAAACGACTACGGTAGGTCGGCGCGAACGTGAAAATATAATGTGAATTGTCCAGCACGCTAACCACTACGCCACAGAGCACTGCAGCTTAGTTTAGTGATTTTAAATAACTTCACATGAAAGAACTACGAAGCCAAACCAGTGTTCTCTTCTCAACTGTTCCTTGTGAACGATCCCCAAACGGTGTTAAGTGGTGGCAGGGGGAGGAGGAATTTATTAGAGAGAAAATATTTTACCACTTCCATTGATCTTAACCGATTTTGGCCATGACTTCTCAGCAGAAAAAGTATAGAAATCTAAGATTATCGAGGAATTTGAGAAATAATAAGCCTATAACACACCTCAGATATTGTTCTGCCATTTGTGCATATTATATTTGCATGAAATATCTTGATTTTTAATCCTATTAAGGTCAAAATCCGACGGGAAAAAATGAGTTCATTTTATTTATATAGAGATAAGTCTCTTCAAAAAGTGTGTGACCATCTTTTACTTTAAATTCTTGCTCGAAACTGGAGCATAACACACGTGGACCCACCGGAACAGCATGTACATTTCTCCTTCTATTCCGAGGCATTGCCTCCATCATAACACCAAAATGAAGAAAAATAAAAAAATAAAATAAATAAATCATGCACCGGACTTCCTACCCTGAAGAGGCTATTTATTAGCGAAATATTGGATTTACAAAAAAAAAAAAAGTAAATAAAAAAAGATTTTATCATTTATCCGACACTTCAACATTTTCAAATTTCTTATTTAAATTTTATTCAAACATAAGTCTCTTCAAAAAGTGTGTGACCATCTTTTACTTATATATCACACACACACACACACACACATACATCAGTTAAAGATATTCGGGAAGGAAATCTTGTGAATTACAAGGTTATTAAGAGTGCTCAATAAAAAAGAGCAAAATATATTTCTACTTATAGACAAATATTACAGTCGCTACACTGAAAATATATATATATGGGAAACAATGTTTGTATATTTATTTGCGGACTGTTATCCTCATCTTCATAGCTGTTTCACAATGTTTCAGCCACTTATTCCTCTGGCCTTCATCAGGTGGAAGACCAGATAAGGACAAAAAAAAATTGGATTTGTAAAAATCCAAAAATCCAACCTTGATCGTCCTTTGGGGCCCATGGCATAGCGGATAGAGGTGTTGAATCTCGCTGTGGTTCCAGGTAAGTATTGTCTGAAGATAGCAGTTTCAATCCTACATAAAGCCAGCCAAAGAATTAGTTGACCAAAACGTGGTGAGCCGACAACAACTATGGAAGGCAGTAATTACTGAGGATACAATTAAGAAACTCAGCATTCTTATCCCGTTGTGGTTAACCACCTGATGAAGTCCAGAGGAATAGTTGGCCGAAACGTCGTGAAACAACAACTATGAAGATAACAGTCCGTAAATAAACAAATTACTCATCTCAAAAGGATTCCAACAATAAAATATATTCTGTATATGCATTGGAGGCAAAATGTATTCAAACACTGATCAATACATGAATAGAATTTAGTAAATGTATGAATGTTAAAATCATAGAAACTTATTTCACAAATGCTGTCCAATGCATACCAGCATATGAATAAATGGTAAATCAAATATGATGAAAATAGGCTGTATAGCTGACCATAATATTTACATAAAACTATATGTATATATCAAATAAACATTAACAATTATTTTCATACCTACAGACACCAGTGGTTCATGCTCATGCAATCATCAGTGTAGGAAATGATAACTATTGCTGGTCAGTAGATTCGAACAGTCACAACAGTCACTCTTGACTCCATGGCTAGCATCTTACTTCAAGGCCACTGGCAATCAACACAATTAGGGGAAATTAAGTGCCCATAAATGCCAAGTCAGCAGGCATACATAGTAAACAGTCCGAGAGTATTCAACAACTGGAAGTCGGAATGTTGTATTTGAGCTAAAGTTGATCACCTTTTCAAGAGGGTTCAAATTTAATTTCTTAAAGGGGTTTTGTAACTATGATATATTTTTTAATGAATATTAACAACTATATATCTTTAGGGTATGTATAATGAAAATGTTTGTTTAGTATTACACTTGCAATATTTTTGATTTTAAAATAAATTGCTTTGTTTTAATAATTAGTATTTATAACTTTTATAATTTATATTACTTCCAATAAATACTGCTTTGAACAGCTGTAAACTATCATTATGACTTGATTTCAGAGAAAAGTGAAACTCAATGTTGTTTACTATTTAATATTGTATCATGTTTTGACTCTAGAAACACATGCTAGCTTATCTTTGCTTCAAAACTGCATTAAATCACAATATGACAAATTTGAATTATCAAATTATTATCTATTCGAAATACTAGAAACCAAGATGTGAAAGAAAAAAACATTTCCTTCATAAGATTGTTGTGTACAAACAAGTCAAACTTTTGCATTTATTCATATAAATAGATGAATATTAACAGTTATACATTTTGGTAATTTTGATCTTTTAAATAAGATCAAAAAACGAACAAAGTGAAAATCAATAATCTAGGTGTACGTTTGTGTGTGTGTTTTGTACTTATTAAAAAAGATAAAAAAACATGGTGTTGGTTACTAATGAACGAACAGTCAGTCATCTTTTCCCATTTCTCTATATGGCATGGCATTGCTAATGAGAAAGAGAAAGTGAGGGCGGGCTTAATAACCCTTTCCAAACTCTTGCCTTGCTTTATTTCTTAAATACTTTTAGGAAAGTTTAATAATTTACCCATTTCTTGATTAAACTGTCAATATCAATAAAACTTATATATGAAAAAGAACAACTATAACAATAAACTTACAAATGAATAACACTAATTTATTATGAACTATTTTTTATAAGGTTTTTATGCAAATGAGGCATTCAAACATACAAATAATTTATCCGTATTATATATAGAGTATTACAAAATCTATTGCATTATTCATATTTGGATTCTTCAAATTACTACATCTTAAGTGTCATTTTCACAATATTTCAGATGATGTAACCTTTGACGTTCTTCAGATGTATCTTATCAAACTCAGGAATCTGCACAGAATTTCTAATGGCGCCATTTATTTAAGTTATGGGGGTAGCATGCTTTTGTTCCAGAAATCATGGTTGGATAGAAGTCCTAAGTAATTTGCAGAAGGAGGTCACTTTTACAACTGAATTTTTCCAAATACTCTAACCACTGCGCAAGTGGACAATTCTAGAATGAATTCTAGTAGCCTTAAGCCTATTTTTATTTCAAGATGTAAATATTATTTATTACTACTTATAAATAACAGATAAAATATAAAAATTACTACAATTAACGGTTCCCATATGTTAATAATATCGATACTAGTTAATCGTCACCAACACTGCTTTTTTTGAGAGGAAGATCTCCACCATTCTTCTTGTCTATAATTGTTACATTGTCCCATAATAGATGATTTCTCTTTTCCCTCCTTTTAAATGACTAATGGAACAAGAGTCTACTACCACTGAATTAAAGGGTTCAGTTCAAAATTCTCCTGTAGATTCCAGACTTTAAAAGAGAGATATTTCGGAGTTCAACAAGATACAGCTGAAGAAGGTCGGAGGTTACATCAACCGAAACATGAAGACACACAAGATGAGAACAGTAGAATTCAAATAACCAATCCGCATCTCAAAAATTCAGAAACATAATATGTTGTATTAATTTAAATAACAGTAAACCATAGTGATAAATGAAGAAACGTTTGTATTTATTTGTTTTTATATATATATATATATATATACATATATATATATATGAAGACAATAGGAGTTGGAAATGACGACACAGAACTATATATTGGTGGATACAGACTAGTTCATTTATTTAATAAGGGAATACAATCGATTAGTTGGGGGATAGAAGGGACTCTTTATCCCCAACTAATCGATTGTATTCCCTTATTGAATAAATGAACCAATCTATATCCACCAATATATAGTTCTGTGTCTTCATTTCCAACTCCTATTGTCTTCATATATAAGCTCCATTGATACTTGTTGAGCTTTATAATGTCCAGATAAGTCTCCTCTCATAGAATTGAGCTTGCTCTTTTCCTCTAACGCTCTAAGCTATATATATATATATATATTACTAGCAGGGTTACGGAGACAAAAATGCAACATTTATATTAAAAGTTCCATCTCTTCCCAGCTTAAATATAAATTCTCTGGAAATATACAAACACACACTCTTATAGATTACTTGAGGAATGAGTTTAAATAAGAGAAATAACTCCTCGAAAAAAAAAAAAAATCAGTTATTTCTCTTTAGTACATGAATGTTGGAAAACTGACTCCTCACCTGATAAAATCTGCACCAGTTTAGGATCAAAGAATGAATATTTTTTTCAGAAATTTTAGACAATATCTAGAACAATACTAATCAAGAATATACCAACTTTGTAAGTGTTTGTTTTGTAGTTTCTGAGTTTTAGCTGAACATACAAACATACAACTTTATATAATCAATGAATCCCATTTTCTATTTAATTCAACAGTGCTCAATGCATAGTAATACATAGTAATGTCTCACTGCTAAAAAAATGAACACACCTACCTAGTTCCCCCAACCAACATGCATTGCCAACGAAAACGCAACAATTGTTCGTACCTTTCTTTTGTTGTTTTTGTTCTTCCCACAACCTTCGAACTCTGTCCAATAATTCCCATTTCTCGACACAACCTTTGTAATCCACAAAATGGAATGACAGAATTTCTTTCAGTTCCTTCACTGTCAAATTGGCGACGGCTTCAATATTTTCAATTGTGTCAAGGTTCATATAGGTGGGTTTGGACGGTGAAAAACTAGGAGATGCTGCACTCTGAAATTCAACAGCGGAAAATCATTTATTTTGGAAGGGAAAAATATCATTCGAGGGATGAGGAAACAAAATTATTCATTTTGATAAAAAAAAAAAAAGAAAGAGTTAACAAATAAAATCTTAGTTACATAGAACCATGCTTGCCCAGCAGTAAAAACACTAGCAACATCATATTTGCCAGCATTCTTTTCTTTTTAAATTTAAGGTTGGCAAAGAAAGTGAGAAAACTTATCAATTTGTTTTAGATTTTTTTTTTTCTTTTAAGAACATAATTTTTATGAAGAAAAAAAAAAAAAGTCTTGAAAACTTTTTTTTTCCCCTAGCCAATAAAAAGTTTTCATTTCAATTTCAGAACAAAAGAATCTTTGTTAGAAACAAAAACAGCACCAGTGCACTTAAGCTAATCAGTTGTTTTGTGTTTGTTTTTTTTTTTTCGCAAGAAGAAAACACAAAAAGTGATTTTTCAAACCAACATTTTATCATAATTCAAAATAAGTTCAGTAAATTTGAAGTAACACGACAGAACACATTTATGGAAAGCTTCATTGAAATAATTTTAATTTTTAAATTTACTATACAAGCAACAATATTTCAAAATTGTTTCTGTAATTTACAAATAGAATTTAACATTCTATATTTCACAATTTTGAAATTAATTTTTTAACCCCCCCCCCCCCAAAAAAAAAAATTCAGTACAGAATATTATGAAGTCGAATGTATTTTTTTATAACTTTCTTTAAGAAAATATCATTACGTAAATGTAAAATAGAACAGTCAAATTAGGTTTTTTATATAATTATATTTATGGAAGTTAAATTGTAAATGCTTTTCTTTTTTTTTTTTAAAGATAAATTTCTTAAATAAAATAAAAATATTAAAAGTCTAAAACTCATTGATTTTATATTGTCTGCTCTTCACTAGTTTTGAAAATGAAAAGCAAAAATATTTACAGTTAGCTAATGTGCACTAGTGCCAAAAGAACTTGTGATAGGCAAAACGAGTTTGCTTCTTTCCAATTAACATATCATTGATTCTGCTCTTTGCTGAAAAACATTGTTAAAATATATTGCCAAACAAACCCAATTTTTTTCTTAAGTTATCTCCCCTACTTATCCACGCTTTAGTACCAAAGGCCTATTTGCCAATGTCACAAGGCAATATTACAATGACCCCGGGATAAACATTGAAAATATCAGAATTTCCATAAAGCAAGCAAAAATGGCTTACATAAAACAGAAAGGAGTTTAAACAGCTGGTGAAGCTGTGGACCAGTTTTTCCCAATTTACTTGCATCCCCACGATGACAGAGTTAGATGCAAGGTCAGTTTTTAGGGTTTCGAAAATTGAGCTCAAAAAAAGGGATTGGAACAAAAATTAAAATTCTCTCAGTCTAGAAGGATTCCATAATTCACTGAAGACAGAAAAGATCAAGTGTGGTGCTCTTCTAGAACTCGTCAATGTGCTGACGGAGATAACTCCATTTTACCAAGAGATTCATTCTTTTTTATGAAAATTTAGGATGCTTAAAACCAACACAACTTAAGGAATTGTAAGAAAAGAAAGATGCGACTACTTTTTTTTTTTTTTTAACTAAGAATGAAAACAGGAAAGAAAAAGAATTTTTATTAAATAAAACTGTGACACGACTACTTTTTGGGGACTTGTTTCAACTACTTAATTTATTAAAAAAAATTCAACATTACAAAAAAAGTGAAAATGCAACAATTTCAGAACTGTAATTTTTATCAAACAAAATATTTTATTTAAATAAAAAAGATGAAAACATCTAAAAAATAAATAAAATAAAGCTATGGCAACATTTTTTTACTGTAATTTAGTAACATGAAATTATCTCCCTTGGACTAATGACAAGTTACAGAAGAGCACCTGAAGTGCAGTATCAACACAGATACTACACTTTGCATAACTTATTGGCAAAAAATGTTACATTTGCTACAAAATAGTTCTTCTGATTGTGAAGGACAATTCTTGGTTGAAACAAATGAAGAATACAAACAATAACTTA
Organism: Euprymna scolopes; assembly: GCF_053919585.1. Taxonomy (NCBI): domain Eukaryota; kingdom Metazoa; phylum Mollusca; class Cephalopoda; order Sepiida; family Sepiolidae; genus Euprymna; species Euprymna scolopes. The sequence continues at coordinate 36,367,275 of NC_136512.1, read as the reverse complement.
TTTTTAAGTGAAGGAGAAGACCTTCTAGACTGAGGAAATAATGTTTGTCCCAATCTAGAGTACTCCTTTTTGCAGATCTGGATTTATCCCTGCATTAAATATCAACCTCCCTTTTCTACCTTCGTAGGGAGACAAGTAAATAGCTTTACTGCTTTCTCTGAAGTTTTAATAATTGAGTTTGTTTTTTTAATTAGATTTATTTTTACTCTTCCATTACAATACTGCTACATTTTTACTAGAATAGAGATATCAGACCTGACAGAATGGTAGGTATAGACCGTTTCATACCCTCGAAAAAGTTCCAGCAAAAACCCAACAGTCAGCCATGGTTCTCTCCAGAATGTGCTGCTGCCATTGCACACAGAAATAACTTTTCCATTACTTCCAACGTAATAGTTGCATGGAGACTAAAGCCGCTTTCAGGACTGCCAGCAACCATTGTAAGAAAGTAATAAAGAATGCAAGAGAGTTGTATGCTCAGTCCATCAAGTTCAAAGTAGCTGAGCAGTGGCTTGGTTCCCACCAGTTTTGGCAAATAGCAAACAGAATCCTGAACAGAAGCATCTGCTCTATCCCAGCTATCATTAATGGACCTGAGGTAATCTCATCAGCATCAGAGAAAGCCAAACTCTTTGTCAAGAACTTTGCAGCTAATTCTACCCTTTGCGACCAAAGCCGCCAACCTCCAACATTTCCTCCTGTATCAGAAAACACGCTATGTGATATACAAATATCTGTACGTGATGTTGCCAAGCTAATCAAAAACGTTGATTCCAGTAAAGCAACCGGCCCTGAGGGTATTCCAATTATAGTACTCAAAAAACTTCAACCAGAACTAGCGCCCATCCTTACAAAACTTTAAACACTGTCTTAAGGAGAATTGCTTCCCATCACCCTGGAAAATCTCATCAGTATGCCCTATATTTAAGAATTCAGGTGATCGCTCATCTCCCTCTCGGTACAGGCCATCAAGTCTCTTGTGCATCATGAGTAAGTTGCTGGAATCGGTGTTAAATAGAGAAGTAATCAACCATCTTAGCAAAAATAACCTTAGTGACACACAATATGGTTTCTGTTCTGCTAGATCTACAGCAGATGTGCTTACATTTATATCTCATAGGATTAGCGAATCTTTCGACAGTGGCAACCTTCCTAGGGCAATTGCTCTTGATATATCAAAGGCCTTTGATAGGATATGGCATAAAAGTTTACTTCACAAGATCTCCATCTTTGGTATAGTTGGAAATGTCTTCTCAATTACTGAATCATTTCTCTCTGAGAGGTTCATAAAAGTAGTAGCTGATGGGCAAAAATCAGAAGCTCACAGTATTAATGCTGGAGTCCCTTAGAGGTCCATCCTGGGCCCAACTCTATTCCTGATCTACATTAATGATCTTCCAAATCACATCCTTACATCATTCGTAGGCATTTATGCTGATGACACGACCATCTATGGTAGCACATCTAAGACCGTAAACGACCAAGTTTTCTCCGATTCTCTCTCCTCTGATCTTGAGCACATGGTACAATGGGGAAAGGAGTGGCTGGTTACTTTTAATGCATCTAAAACCAAGCTTTTATCTTTACATCATCCACACTGATCCCCATCTGGCATCAATTAAAATGAATGGCTCTCGTCTTGGGAGACCTCATGTTTTGACAAGCTTCTGAGCTTAACCTTTACTCCTGATCTTAAATGGAACACGTACATCAAATCTTACCAAGGCTGCTGGAAAAATGGTGAGATCCTTCTATCGATCTGATGCAATTCTCTATATAAGAGCCAGGTATGTTCAAGGATGGAGTACTATTGCCACATCTGAGCAGGAGCTGCTAGAAAAGACTCGTCCTGCCTTGATAGAGTTCAAAATAGACTTTGTAGCCTCGCAGGAGATGTCCTTTTCTCTTCCCTGCAACCTCTATCTCACAGAAGAGATGTTGCGAGTTTGTCTCTGCTTTATCGTCATGGCAAGTGCTCGACTGAGCTTCAATCTATGTTCCCCCCTCGCCAAACTTTCACAAGAAACACTCATCTATCTGAAAACACTATCAATAATTTCCCCCACTCTTTATCTGTGCCTAAACCTAAACGTAGATTCCATGAACAAAATTTCTTTCTTAGAACTGCACACCTGTGGAACTGTTTTCCATTTTCCTGCTTTCCAGCTGACTACAATCTGGTTGTCTTCAAGTCCAACGTAAACAAGTTCTTGATGAGCTGTTCCACTTAAGTTAACAAATTTACCTAATTTCCATTACTAACGGTTACTATATCGTTCAATCGACTCTTTTACCCTTATCCTCGAGTGGTCTCGTGGCCTTGATAAGTGGTTATGCTTATGTAAAAAAAAAAAAAAAGAACCCTCACAAAGAAGAAATGAGAAAGTTGTTATTTAAAAAATTTTAAAGAAAAAGAAAAGTTTTTAATGCATCAAATTTTAATGATCAAGAAACCAATGAAGAAAACTGGAGAGCAAATTTGGTTTTGTATCTTGCATCAAAGTTATCTCCTTGTGTCAAAATAAATTGTTATATTATGCCTCTTTAGCAAGGTTTTCTTTGAATAAAAAATTACATTAAAATATTGCATAAAAATATTCTTGAAAATTTCATTTTTTTACCACTATTTCTGAATTTATCTAATTTATTAAAATTATTTGGTATTAAGGTTTATTATCTACTAGCCTGGGTGGCCAGCGTTGCCCGGGTGTTTGGAGGTGTGTGTTATGCAAAAAAAAAAAAAAAAAAAAAAAAAAAAAAGTGGTAGTAGGTAGGCAGGCTCGAACCTATACTGTAAAGAGGGGGGGGAAGCCAAATTTTTCAATATTTGTTGTCCAAAGGGTTGAGCTTCAAAACGATACTAATCTTGTGAAAATAGGTCGCTTCTGTCGAAAGTTTTGGGTAGACATACATACATACATTTAAACAGACAGGTGAGATTTATATTATAGATCACTAGCATGGGTGCCCGGCGGTGCCCAGGTATTTGGGGGTGTATGTTAAGCAAAAAAAAAAAAAAAAAATGGTCAATTTTTTAACTTTGATCCCTATTATGACCCCTTAACATTTGTTTTGGGATCAAATCAAGCTATTAAGTTAGATCCATGTCCAAGGAATTTATATCTAAAATTTCAAGTGTTTAGACCCAAAATTGTCGGAGTTTGGTAGAGTTCCGAAAGGTCAAATCGTTGAACCTTGACCCCCTTAACAGCGAATTTTCTGGCTGAAAATCGATCACAGATTTTCCAAAATCTCAGTACCCTGTATATCAAATTTCGAGTCTGTAGACTAAAAATTGACAGAGTTATTGCGTAGGGAAATGTACACAGACAGACACGTTCACTTTTATAGATATATAGATTAGTATTAAGGTTTATTATTTATTTAGTGTTTTGTTGAAGAGTGCCTATCTGTCACATGTATGTTGTTTTTGTTGGGAGTAGATGAAGTAGGTTTTGAGAATTTCTTCCATTACGAATCGATAGAGCATTTCCACTGTCAACCAAGGAAAGAATCTATCAGATATTTGTACACAGTGTGATTAGGTATGGAAATGAAATTTAGTTGAGGACATGTGTTGCATGTACAGAAATGATATGAGAAAAATATGATGGATATCTTAAAGGTGAGTCTAGATCAAATGAACTCAACAGTATATTAAATCTGGACAGTATAAGGTGTGTGTAGAACAGAAAGCCTTGATGATATGGTGAGAATGAAAGAAAGTTTTTAGGCTAGAAGTTGTAGAACAGAGATAGCAAGTTTTGATTATAGGGGAAGGCCAAGGAAAAATATTGGAGGAAATAAAAATAGACTTGAAAGAAAGAGGAATAAATGAAAACCTGGCCAGAGATAGGTGATTTTGGAAGTCAATTTCTAAAAGCTGTCCAACATATGTCAGCATGTAAAATATGCGTTAGAATGAAAGAATAGATTAGAGTTCGAGTTCGTAAACGTAGAACAGTTGAGGTAACAGGTCCATTTTACAGAATGGAGAGAAAAAGATAAATAATATCCTGGCTAGAGATAGGTTGATGTGATCGAACGCCCTGGCCAACTTTCATGATGTAACAGTAAGCCATGGTCTATAAATATCAGCTCTCAACTACGCTGATGATGTCACCATATTGGGTGACACCTTCGCTTATATTCAATTGGCCATTGACAAGATACAATCTTACATTCCAAACATTGGCATGAAAATAAATGCCAATAAGACAAAGTTACTGATGCCAAATCTCCTTCAAATTGAAAAACAGCCGGTTGTCTTCAACACTGAAAGCCTGTAAGAGGTCAATCAGTTCAAATATTTTGGCTCCATCAATTTAACAGGCCAAGGGGAGATAGACATTCTTAACTGCTCACACCACCTTCTGCCCTCATCTACACCATTCTCTTTTATGGTTGCAACACTTGGCCTATGTGGGCAAGTGATCAATGCAAGCTGGAGGTATTTGACCATCACTGCCTACGTCGCATCCGCCATGTCCACTGGAAAGTTTATTTCCAACAGTACAATTCATGCTCGCTGTAAGATTCACTCGCTCCAAAAATCTTTTACCAGACGTCTTTGTTGGTTCAGCCATGCCCTTCAAAAAACACTCAGGTGACTTCATTCATGAAGTCATCAATCCAGCACCACCACCAAGCTGGAAGAAACATTGCTATGGCCAACTCAAAATCTGGCTCAGGACAGTGAAGCAAGATGCTGAACCGATTCTAGGTTGCCACCTTTACGGGCTCCATGACTGGAACCACAAATGGCTTGCACTCATAACTGAAGCAGCCTTAGATCACCATTGACAAGATGGACAACCAGTGTTAGAGACGTGGTGAACTTGTTGGAAAGAGCCAATCCAACCAACCCAGGATGAATGTCACAACCATGGCCATGAAAACAGAGATTAGTTGTGAAGCTAATTTTTAAACTCACCCAGTGCATGCAAGTGTTATATGCTGCTGTTCAGGAGGAGGAGGAGGAGGAAGATAAAGAAACAGGTGCTTGATATGTATTCCTTATGCAGGAACATCTGTAGATCTTTAATTAATGGCTGATTCTTCTGGTCTTCTGTTAGTTGATTGTTGATTTGTAAAACCCACACAACATATGATGATATGGTATATAAATAATATATGGAGAGAAATTTAATAAAATGTCAAAAACCGTTTTTAGGTAATGGGGTGGAGGAACGAGTAGTTAATGACAAAAGGAGCGGAGTTGAAATGAATTTCCCAACCTGGGAGCCATACCCCCACCTCTCTCTCTCTCTGTGCATGTGTGTAGAGGGAAGCACAAAAGCAACTTTTTTTTTTTTTAAGTCCAATCAGTTTCAATTAAGTCAAAGTTAAAAGAAAAAAAAAAACACTGACTGTAGAGAAGAAAAATGAAGTCAATCTTTAATGAAAAAAAGTCATCCAACTTCCCTTCCATGAATTGTTTGAAGTCAAAGCCTTCACAGCAAAATTAAGATTTTCCAGAAGAATTAACATGAGCGAGAAAATCAGCTTTTTCTTATAAAAAAAAAAAAAAACAAAAGCAGATTTTAATTAAAAAAAACTAAAAACTTGCATCTATAAAACAGACTAGTAATTGAAATAAAAATCAATGATCCAGTGGAAAATGAACAAGATGTTTTGTTGTTTTTTTTTGTTTTTTTTTACAAAAAAAAAATAAAATAAAAACCTACTAGCGGTCCAACATTTTCTATTTGGAAATGGTGGATTTTCATTGAAAGTAAGGAAAGCAAGGGAGATAAGTCAAAATGAGATTGCAATTACTCATTTACTTCCCCTGGATTTTAAATATACTTCCACATTTACAATGAAACTTTAATTCTTTTTTTCCTGTAATTATTTTTCTACTGGATCAGTTTTTATAAGTTCTAGAATTTATACTAATTTCGACTTAACACATAAGTACATAGTGTTTTTACCTGAAATGCATTTGTTTGAAATCCCATAATACTGCAGAAGCACCCAAATAACTTCTAAATTAATGCAATTCATTTCCAATTGCTCAACAATATTTTTAATTATAAGGCATTTATGATTATCATTCTATTTAAAAAGATACTGAGCACTTAATTTCTGATGCTTTCTTACCTGTGCATCTGTATCGGCATCCTGTGTCTGTCTTTGACTGCTATTACTGCTGTTCCACGACGAGGACGCCGAAAGCGGTTGATCATCATCGCCAGTGCGACCTTCTGTGGAATCACTATTGCTACCACTGGGAGAAACATAGACAGTTTGAGAATTCAGTTCATGACTTTGCGTTCGGATATGAACAGGACTACCTGTTGTCGTCACACGCGTATGGACAGGACCCTGCTCTGTGTCAACATCAAACTGAAAATGAAATTTTCAAAAAACCCAAATCACAGACGCTTTTGCAAGAGAATAGGAAATGATAAGGATAGATTTTAGAGAATGAGGGATTAATAAAGACCTGACCAGAGATAGGTTTGCTTGGAAGCCAATCCAACACATGTCAGAACATATGAAGTAGCAGGGTGAGTTGACAGAAGACCAAGGAAAATATGGGAGAGAGTGATAAGAAAGAAATTGAGATAAAAAAGGATAAAGACATGGCCAGAAATAAGTTGGTTTCGAAAGTGGTTTTAATAAAGCAACCAAACACATGCCAACATGTGAAACACATGTTAAACCATACGTCAATTTTATTTTATTTTTTAATGGAAATTGCTTAAGACAAAGTATGAAGCCACTAACAAGAACAAAAGATTATCACAAAGACAGAAGATGCCTATTGACTTTAGTCTTAAAAAGACCAAAGACTATGCAAGAGGAAAACAGTCAGTAGGAAAAGAGTTCCACAAGCTTGCAGTTCTTAAAAAGAAGCTACTGGAATACGAAGATATATTATAACAAGGTACTAGAATGGCAAGCTGATAAAAACCACTAGACCCAAAGAGTCGAAGTAGCTGAAACAAATGAAGCATGGAATAGATCAGACAATTCTGAAGAACACATACTATAATAATATTTATAGCTAAGTCTGAAACTAGCAACAATACATCTATGAAAAAGAGATTGCAGAGAAAGAAGGGTAGAGGCCAATTAAATTACAAATACATTGCTACACTTTATAAAGTATCTTCAAATGAGATTCACCAGCCCAAATATAATTGCAGTACTCCATACATGAGTTGATAGTACATTTGTAGAGATAGAGTGTAAGTGTAAAAAGTGTTTGGAGTAATAGAGATAACTAGTGGAACCTGTGGAAATTCCACAGGAGACGCATATGTAATATATTGATGTCGGCATTCTGTAGATGTTCAGCATAAATGGAGATGCTCTGATATTATTGTAGCTTTTTTGTTAAAACTGAAAAAGTATTTATCTAAGCTAGTATGAATGCTCGGCAAAGCCCGGTTGTAAAGTATGCTTAAATATGATATTTTAATTCTTGCAGATTTTGTATATACAGGGTGACCCCAAAAAAAAAAAAAAAAAAAAAAAAAAAAAAAAAAAAAAAGCTAAATGGAGGCCATCTAGAACATATGCTGTAGAACGGAGAAAAAAAAGGCCAAAGACCCTAGCGTTTTGATGTGATGTTTTGAATATAATAAATTAGTTATGACCAAAGTTTCATTTCATTCAGACAAAACAATAAGAAATGGGGCCTAATTAGAGTTGGGGCACGTTTTTTGGGGATCACCCTGTATTATTATAGTTAATGTTCTATCGATTTTTATATATTATAAAGTTGCGATTTCAAAAATAAAAATATATCCATATGACTTGGATGCATTAGTTTGAATAGAAACCAGAATAAAAACTTATGTAAAAATTTATGTATATATAACTTAAGTTCCTTCAGCCATAACCAAAACTTATGAAGAATTCTTGATAAAATTTATAAAAAAAGAATAGATGACTTAAGTGCCATCAGCTATAATAGAAACCAAAACCAAAATTTATGAAAAATTCTTGGTAAAATTATTTACAAGAAATGAAAGTTCATAACAATTAAACAACCCAGATGTAAGTGTGACACGGAAAATGACATACACGCAATCGTATTAATATATAGATGATTTTATATATAAGTAAAATCATGTGCTTACCCGGTAATGAATAAACGTTGGGGGTGGTTGATATGTAGCTGAACCAAAGTGTCGTAAGAGGAGTTCAACGAGGTCATGTTTCTCTGTACAGGTGCTTGTTGATATGTTTTTCTTACGCAGGAACACCTGCAGATCTTTGACTTTCCATTGCAAAAGATCATTGCGGGTGAAGTTGCCGGATGTTAGGATTTGACATTTACGACACTGATGATTTAATTGGATATTATTCCACCGTCGTTGACAACAAGACGAACAAAAGTAACGACCACAATGGCAGCAAGTCTTCTGCAAAACAAAAACAGAAAAAGTTGAATTGAAAAATAAAAATTATCAAAAAGGAACGTGTAAAAACGAAATCAATTTGGATAAATATTATGAGTGATTGAACAACAGGGGAGAAAAATTTGTCATATCGTGATGACGTTCTGGTTTTGTTCTGTTGGTGGGGTCTGACAGGACACCCATGGTACATAAGGCAATGAGTGCGGAAGTAAAATGATGTTGACAGTAAATCAAGAATAAAAACATGAAATGTTTTGAGTCTCTACTTGTAATTAAACCTGCCATAAGAAAATATCAAAATGCGAGACAAAATCATCGTCTGAAGAAAAAACATATCAGCCTTATGTAATATGGCATCCTTTATGCAGATGAAAAACAGGTGGAAAGTTGGTCTGTTGATGGAACCAACGTGCTCACAACTGGAACTTTATTACATGGTATACTTTTCTTTAATGATAACATGTTCAATGCAATAATATAATTGTTACTAGATCTTTATAATGTAGTAGACTTTTTGCCAACAATACTGATCTCGATCACTTTAGCCCTTCAATACCTTTTGCTGACTTCCATTTAAGCCAGTTTTTTTATGGATGGCAAAGCCTAACATTCATACATAGTTGATATGTACAAATACTCTTGTTCCAGCAAATATATTTTGAATTCATTTATTTTTATTTTTTACTTAAAAAGGTCATTCCTTATCAAGGCCTGGAGGCCACTTTAAGATAAAGGTTATCATCTCGTATGAATCCAATAATTCTATTGTTGGCATTGATTTATCCGATATTTTGTAGGTAAAATTCTTTCTAGAAAGGCATCGAGTACTTACGAGAGGGACTGCGAGAAGGTTGCCAACATCCCAAGTGAAAGTGATAAAGGTTAATGTGTGTTAAGTAGATGCTGATCCATCATAATCATTGGTAATCGTGAACTTAGGTAGGCTTTAATAATAATAGTATAATAGGACACCTCAACAAAAACTTATTTACATTAGTTTTTAAAACGACCGTGTTATAGTCAGCTGGGAAGCAGCCTCACGGTACTGTGTTCCACAGACAAACAGTTCTAGAAAAAAACTTGGCTCATGAAATTTTCATTTAGTTTTAGACACAGAGAGCAAGGGAAATTGTTGATAGTTGTTGTAGCTAGATAAGTATTTGTTGTGAATATTTTACTGAGGAGACCATGGTTTGAAGCTCAGTCAAACATTTAGGTTTAGGCACAGATAAAGAGTGGGGGAAATTATTTATAGTGGTTTTGGCTAGACGAGTGTTTTTCGTGAAAGTTTGGCTAGGGGGGGGCATAGATTGGAGCTCAGATGAGCACTTGTAATGAAAATAATGATAAAGCAAAGACAAGCTTGCAATGTCTTCTGTGGGAAAGAGGTTGCAGGGAAGAGAAAAGGGCATTCCTCACTAACCTATGAAGTCTATTTTGAACTCTGTCAAGGCAGGATAAACTGCTTCTACCCCAGATGTGGCAACAGTACTCCATGATGAACAACACTATATGAGAGGATTGGAAACTATAGGTAAAAAGAGTAGGATTTGATCACTTCAAAGGATGATTTAAGTATTTAACATATTTCATGTTTTTTTTTTTAATCCTTGAATTTATTCTTTTTAAAAAAATTTTTCTCCCCTTTTATGAACTCTTTGCACAAAAGTTTATTTGTATTTATGACTAGATTTCATGTAATGCTGTTTCGATTAATGCTAGTACCACAAATTCATAGGTTTGTTATATTATTTATTTATTAATATCTAATGAGAACACATTTCTTTGAAACTCTGCAGATTAAGAAAATTTTAATATATCATATCTGAGTATCCTGTTGAACAATAAATTCATGTAAAATATTTAGTCTTAAATTTGTATTCTTATATATATATATATATATATATATATATACTAGCAATGGGTGCCCGGCGTTGCCCGGGTGTTTGGAGACGTATGCTGAGCGCAAAAAAAAAAAAAAAAAAAAAAAAAAAAAAAAAAAGGTAATTTTTTTTTTTTTTTTTTTTTTTTACTTTGACCCCTTAATATTTATTGTTTTGGGCGCAAATCAAGTTATTAAGTTAGATCCATGTCCAACGAACCTATATCTAAAATTTCAAGTGTTTAGACCCCAAATTGTCGGAGGAGTTTGGTAGAGTTCTGAAAGGTCAAATCATTGAACTTTGACCCCTTAACAGCGAAATTTCTGGACGAACCCGATCACATCGATTTTCCCAAATCTCAGTACACTGTATATCAAATTCCGAGTCTGTCGACTAAAAATTGACAGAATTATTGCGTAGGGAAATGTACACAGATACACACACACAGACATGTTCACTTACACAAGTATAATTACTTACCCAAAATATCAACTAAATTCCAAGAGTGAACGTATTTCCTAATGTAAGCATAAGAAAAAATTCAAATATAACAAATTCGAAATTACTTAGCCCTCCTCTTAAACCTATGGCTATAAATTTACTCAATATAAAAGATTTCTAATTAAAAAAAAAAAAAAATTTTGAGACTAAAGGAGCTGCTGTAGGTGTGTCAGAAATTGTGAAAAATAGTGAATAATTCCACCCCGTCTTTCCAAGCTTATAACTCCTCGAAAAATGTAATTAAAGCCCAAATTTTTTTTTTCAATTAAAAGGAGCAAGGACCAAGGTTTCAAAAAAAAAAAAAAAAAAAAAAAAAAAAAAAAAAAAAAAAAAAAAAAAACGTGGTTAAAAAAAAAAGGTTTTAAACTTCAAACTTTACAAGTAAATTTCTAAAAAACACTACTTTTTTTTATTTTAAATTTGAATATATTATTTATTGACCTTTTCTCTTCAATTTGTGATATATAAAACTTTGGTGAGTAAATTAATTATTTACTTTTTAATAGATATTTGAAAATGGGTGGGGGCGTGAATTTAAAAAAAAGCAAAAAACGTTTGTCTAAAATATTATATTCGGTTTATGGGAAAGAGCATAAAATTTCACATTGACCCTGAAAATATCGTAAAAATTGAATCAATAGAAAAATTTTGATAGATTTTTTAAGTTTAAAAATTGAAAAATATTGAGTTCGGAAAATTCATTACCGTTTTTTAAAAAATAAAAATATTTCTATTACTTTTAAAACTGTAATAGTTTATTTTGGAAGTATAATCCATAAAGAAAATAAACAACCCACTTTTAAAAGAGAAATTACGAGTTTTTTTTATATTTTATTCGAAGTTTCGTGTTAGGGGTTTCAAAAATTCCTACAAAAATTCTGATACACCTAGAGCTGCTGTATCCTTATTGCTTGTGCATGAGTCCCCCCCCCCGCCTCTTTTATCTCACTTTTTTCCTATATTATTTCAAATTATTTTATTTTTATTCTATTTTTTTTTTATATATGTGTGTATATGTGTATGTGTGCATACAGTTATATTTATAACTCTGCATTAAAATTAATCAACCATAATTATATTTCTGTCTGGGTCAAATTCACCCTTTCTGATCTATATTTACAACTTTCTACTTCAACCCTTCCCTCTCCCAACTATGCCTATCTCTCTCCCCCCCGTTTTTTAATATCCCTTCTTCCTCCCTTTTACTTTTTTTCTCTTTTTCATTCTTTTTCCCACCACCCCTTTTCCTAATATAACTTACTATTTATATTTTAACACCCTCCTTTTCCGTGATCTGTTTAAAATTAAAAAAAATAAAAATAACGGCTCATATTTATTTACTTCTCCACAACTTGACTTTTCTTGAAACTCCAAATTTTACCCTGGCATATCTATATTCATATTTCTGTTTTCCTATGGATTACCGATACATTTCCAACAAATGCACCTCAGATTTTTCCTGTACTCAAATTTACCATCTTTCCAATTGGACTTTTACCATATCTTTTTCCTGTTTCTTGCTGTACTATTCAAATTGAATCCCTATAAACTGTTAAATGACTTTTTATGCAAATATGATAACATTCATATTGTTTCTTCTAATACATTAACCTGCAAAATTTATTGTATATTTTGCAAACCTCTTTCCCCTCTGATGAGAAGTGCATTCATCGAAACTCCATGGAATAAGGTTTTTCTTGTTTTATTTGTACTCCTTGTCGAATAATTAAAATTTTATATACCTTCATTTCGGGTTTAAAAACTTTGAGAAAAAAATTTTTTTTTCAACTTCAAGATTTTTATTATAATTATATATATATATATATATATATATATATATATTACATTAGATTTTAAAACGACCATGTTATAGTCAGCTGGGAAGCAGCCTCACGGTACTGAGATATATATATATATATATATATATATTATAGTAGTGGGACGATTCCAAAATTATTATCAATTCCGTTCTATATTTCCGATTCTGATTCTTTTAATATTTATAAATATTTAATTAGACGTTTTTTTTTTTTTTTTTCAAATTATTACATAAATCCCCGGGTAATTTCTGGGTAAATCTTTTCTGAAATGTTTTCCTTGTAATGTATTGCCAATTGAAAGACAACAAAAGGTGTATTTTGATTTTAAACAAAACCAAGCTGTATCAGTTCGTCGTTAGTATACAACATGTTACTTTAAAGTTTTCATAAACAGTTGAAAATAGTCAATGATTGGTATTAAAATGAGAAAACGATGTAAGAACAGAATATTAACGCCTACCTCCATTATTATGAACAAATTTCTAAATAATAATATTACTATTTAGAAAACCATTTTTAACATGGAGAGGGTGTTGGGCTTCGTTAACCATTATGTGCTTTCCTTCTATAATTGTTTAAATTTTATTTTAATTATATAAATTTGGTGGGTTATTAAATTGATTTGCTGTAAAATAAAAAAAAAAATAAAAAAAACGAGATGCAAATAATAACTAGCAGGACGTGTGGAAATTCAACAGGGGACTCATATGTAATATATTGGTGTTGGTATTCATGGCATAAATAGAGATGCTCTAATAGTATTGTAGATTTTTTGTTAAAACTGCAAAAGTATTTATCTAAGCTAGCAAGGATGCCTGGCGTAGCAAAGTTATTAAGTATGCTTAAATATGATATTTTAATTTTTGCAGATTTCATATATATTATTATAAAGTTAATGTTCTATCGATTTTTATATATATTATAAAGTTGCAATTTCAAAAATAAAAAATATATCCATATGACTTTGGTGCATCAGCTTAAGTTTATTCAGCTATAATCGAAATCAAAACCAAAACTTATGAAGAATTCTTGGTAAAATTATTTATGAGAAAATAAATGACTTGAGTGGCATTAGCTATAATCAAAACCAGAACCAAAACTAGTAAAATTATTTATAAGAAATGGGAATCCATAATTAAATAATAGTCACTCGGATGTAATCGTGACACACAAAATAAATAGCACTATCATATTAATAATTTTAAGCATTGCTTAAAGTCATAAAAACCATCCTCCTTTCCTACTAAGTATGGGTGGCAATACTAGCAATTACATGTGATTTTATGATTTTGCTGGGCCTTAGAATTAATGGTGAAAATTACTTAAAAAGTTATAATGTACCGAAATGGGATCAGTTTACATTATATTTATATGCAAAACTTCACCCCCATTCTAAATTCTTAAAGTTTCAGTGTGCTCTCACATAATCGTCTAAAAAAGCAGAATCTCATGTTTTGAGTATTTTAAATGTAAATGAAAGTTTTTTTTGTATTTTTTTTTTTTTAAGTTAACAAACTTCTCAATGTTTGCTCTTCCAAAGTTTTGATAAACTTGTGAGATTTTTATCTATATTTTCACTTGTGCCAAAACCAAACAAAATATAAGGAAACATGAAATATTTCAAAGGATGTGATGATGAGACAAAACCAGCACCAGAAAAAAAAATTCCAATGTTAAATCTTTGATATTAAAGTTGCAAGTCTCTAATAGATGCCATATGGCCATTTATCAAATAGGTGAGAATAGCTTTTTAAAATCTGTGGTATTGAATAGGCAAATGAACTCTAAAATATTTACTTTGCTTACAATAAAAACTAATAAAAACAAATTAAATTAGGTTTGGAGAGTCTGAGGATTTCCTTTCTTTCAAAAAGGTGCCATAAAAACTAATTATTTTCAGAAGAAGCCTATGACAAACATTCCAATGTACAGCTGGTGCTAAAGGACCCCCCCCCCCAAAGCATTTAAAACTTGTTAATCATATGAACTCCCTTGGATGAGGGCACACAGACATTTTAGTGAATAGATGTGAACTGATTACAAAGGCAATGGGCAAGTTATAAATGACCAATAAATAAAATTAAACTCTGCTAATCAATGTTAAATCTGTAAATGAGATTTATAACTAATTCTGTGGCCCTTCTCAGTCTTTTGTAAAGGAACAGCTTTTAATAAAAAAAAAAAAAAAAAAAAAAATTTATTCTAGTTTCATTTTTTATTCAAAAATTTTAAAGAATCGGTTTGGAAATTTCTCAGATTCTGATACCTCAAAGTTCTGATTTTTCCGATTCTGATTAATAGTCCCAAAACACACACATACTATATATATAAGTTATAAAATATATATGGCGATTAAGCTACACTGAATATTCCGCATTTCATCCACTCTAGGACTCTACAGGCTTATACGCATAAGCCAGAAGAGTCCTAGAGTGGATGAAACATGGAATATTCGGTGTAGCTTAATCGCCATATACATTTTATAACTTACTAACTAGCTCAACCTACGTATTGAGCACTTTTGAAGTAAATACTTAAAAGTTTACGCATAAATTTATACTTTCTTATATTAATTTTATGTGAGTAAATGAAGTAGTTTATATATATATATATATATATATATATAAAGAAAAAATTTGGAGGGGATTTCACTGTCATTTTTCTTTGTTTACTTGAGATAAATCAAGTATTAAAACTGGAAAAGCCCCCACCCTACACCATTTTTATAAAACTAAATTTAGCCATCATTACTCACCTTCATGTTTAGCAGCAGTCCTAAAATTCATAATGTTAATTAGTTTAGGCGTTAATCTTGTACATACAAATATATGTGTAAATCTAATTTAAAGATAACATTTAAAATTTTTTTTTTTTTTTTTTTTTTTTTACATGCCTCCTTTGTGTGCTTGTTCATAAAATCCATTTAAAAATTCGAATTAGGGGCCCCTGTATATCCTTACATCGTCCCTACTTCATGCACCTGGAAATTATTGATGATATCCAAAATATAACATTAAAAATACAAATCAAATTTTGTATTTTTGATATTTCATGTAAACATTAATAAATACTTTATTAATGAGATTCTAAAGGTAGCATTTTTTTTTTTTGATTATTAGTTGAGAAAAGAAAATGATTTTGTTTTAATGTTGAGACATTGTATATTAATGTTATTACCATTATATGCCTAGGCCATTATATGCCCAGGGTTGCAGGAGTCTGGGTTGGACTTGTAAGAATACAAGGAATCAGAATCAGATTTTTTAATCTTTGAAGAATCAGTAGACAGTCTGAATATTGGAAGACTTTAAAATATGGAGTTAGAGTCTGAATTTTTTTAATCTAGGAGTCCAAGTCGAAATTTTTAAGATGAGGATTGATAATTTGTATTATTTGAACTACCATTTTCATTTTGGCTGCTATTAGAGTTTTGGCTGATGAAGTGTCTAAGCTTTAAGTGCATGCCATCAGACTACCACAAAAGTAGGTTCTCCTCATTCAATCATTCATGACTGAGTAAAAGTCTTAAGTAATGCATAAGTGTATTCCTAGTCATGCTGAGCAGTGAACCATCAATCTTCAGAAGATCGTCACTTAGAACTGATTATAACTTAGCACCTTTATCCATTGCACCACAAATCCTTATACCTTCAAACTGCACAATTGACAACTAATTAAAGTTTAAGGTAATGTCTAAGGTTGAGGTGGTTTTACTCTTGAAACAGTACAAAAGATTGTACAGCCAAACCAATTCCATCTTGCCGAAAAAAAAAAAAAAGTCCATGAAATTCTTTTAAATGAACAACTCACCTTTCGTTTAAAAGTAGTGAACTGCACGGCACACGATTCGCAAGCAGACATATTGGTTTGATTGTCATAAGTTGTAGAATTCAGAAAGAATGAAGAAGCAGCAGTTGTGTTTATAGGGGATGCCCACCGTTCCTGGGCCTTCACAACCCCAGCCCCCATAAAGCAGTTCAACGGAACAGTGGGAATGAAGACGGAGCAAAAGAAAAAACAAAAAAAAAAAATCTCAGATTGAAGTTCACCTCCGATATGAAGTTATCATTAGCAAAACGCTGTGCAAAATCAAAATACTGTTTTTCAATGATGAGACTGTAATTGTTGATTATCTGAAAAATAAAAATATTGTAAAAAGTGAGATACAGCATCGACACGAGTCAAGCATTCATCTTCATGCAGTTTCTAGCCATAACTAAATCTTGTGTGGACTCAAAAGAATTTGATGGCATGGTTAGATTAAAAAAAAATGGATGAGAAGTAAAGGCTGATAGAGGTAGAACAGTTGAGCTAGCAGGATCAATGGGAGGAAGTAATAAGGAAGATTTTGAAACAAAGGGGAATAAATAACGAGCTGGCCGAAGTTGAAGTTAATTTCTGATGCACAGACAAACACACAAACAGCTATAATGGCTTTATAAATAGATGACGTCGATATTGTGATGATCCTAATGTTTCTTAAGTTTAAAAATGAAAACCAAGAAAGAAAGAAAAAAAAAAAGAAAAAAAAAAAAGGTATTTCTACTTACAGAGAATCATTAACCAATATTTTACATTCAGAAATTTGGGACAAAAATAAAAACATTCATGCATGATACATCTAAAGATGGTGATATATGAAAGATAAGTTGCTTTTTGTTTTTTTACATGGAACTCACTACTTATTAAGGCCCAGAGGCCACTCGGGGATAAGGGTTATGGCGTGTACAGTAATCAATGGGATAATATCGTAGTAATCGTTAGTAATGGAGATTTGATAAATTGGATTACTTAAGGGAGCGGTTTATCAGGAATTTGTTTATATTGGACTTGAAGACATCCAAGTTGTAGTCAGGTGGGTTGGTTGTTTTTGTTTTACGGCATATCAACCATTTTCAGGTTATTTAATGCCGAATACAAAGATTTTGAAGAAAAATTTTTTAATAGAGTATATTTGTTGTTTTCACGTCGGTTTCTATTTAACCCATAGTTGGGACCCTAACAGGTACTACCACTCCGGGTCAGAGTGGACCTGGGAGCAATGGTAATTAGAGGGTGGCTCCACACTCCCCAAAGCCCACAAGCTGGGCCTCACCACTGGATATAGTTTAAGGTCATATCCAGGATCCCCATTGAAGGACTTTTACCCTCTGCAGGGGGGCAGTCGGCGTATTCTAATGCCCCACCGACAGGGCCAGTCAGGTGGGAAACAGGCAAATGGAAGAGTTCCACAGGCGCACAGATAAAAAGTGGGGAAAATTATTGACAGTGGTTACAGCTAGACTGGTGTTTTTCATGAAAGATTGGTGAGGGGGGGGGGGGACTAGAGATTTGAGCTCAGACGAGCACTTGCCATGGAAATAATGATAAAACAAAGACAAGCTCGCAACGTCTCTTCTGTGGGAGAGCAGTTGAAGGGAAGAGAAAAGGGCATCCCCCACTAAGCTACAAAGTCTATTTTGTACTCTGTCAAGGCAGGATAGGATGTTTTTAGCAGCTCTAGCCCAGATTGTTTGTTTTACATCGTTTAAGATTTGATATGTTATACACTAAATTTTTAGAATTTAGAAGATATTTCGTAATTTCTATTTTTTTTTTCTATATGAATTTTTTTTAAATATCTAAGTGTTATTTAGCAGAGATAAATGAAAAAATGTATTAGTTTATACATTTATTATTAGTGGATAAATTTGCTGCTATAACAAGGATAGTTTCCATTATAATATAAATTTGCTGTCAGTGACTACAATGTCATCCATCTAAGAAACATCTCTAGTCAGATAAAGTATATCATGACAAACTGAAATGAAATACATTTATGGCCGACAAAAACATGATAGAAGAAAGAAAATATAGATTTGTCCAATGTAACGCTATTTAGGATTAATATAGAAAATCAATCTGACTTTTCTTTATATATTAAGATATAAAATTTAAAAAAAAAAAAAAAAAATGAAATTGTTACCATTTTCTTTAATGGCTCATATAGTCTAGGTTTTGGTAAATTAAACCTTCTTCAAAGGAACGATGTGTAATAACGATGGAGCCAAATTCATATATAATAACTGAAATGACTAAAGGAGTCAATTGTTTTTCCAGACATAGCACCACAAGCTATATTCATTATGAAACTATCTGAAAGTATTTTTTTTAACATTCAAGTCTGTCCATTGCGATTCAACAACTTTCCATTTAAACTTTGAAACTTTTAAGGAGGTAGATGGCTGGCTTATTTTTGAGTCCGCTTTTATTTATTTTTATTAACAGGGGTTTACGTACAAATTTACTTTTAGTTGGCCTTTGACAACTAAATATTTTCGTTTACTAACCAAGTAGAAAAGTTACTTGCAAAACCAACATATGATTTTTGGAATATGACATCTTTGTTCTGTGATGAGTACATAATCAAAGATTTGTCTGTATTTTCTTTTTTAATAAGTAATTTTAAATATACATCGAATTTTATGTTTAAATTAAAAAGGTATAAAAATTCAAATTTCTTCAGATTTTTTTTTTTAAACAGCCTTCGTTAAAAAAAAAAAAAAAAAAGTTACATTATTCTATTAAACTTTTATTGCTTAAATTTTTTTTTTATAAAACGAACAGATTGCTAAAGCATTTTTAATTCAATAATGAGCTTTGGAAGATTTTCAGTGGGAGAAAAAAAAAACAATTACAAAAGAGAATCGCTTTATTATATCTAGTCGCCACTTGGTAAAAATCACTTGCAAATGCAACTGTTTCACTAGCAATATAAAGCCAAGATTAATATTAACTTAGAAACAAAAGTGAAAATAAATTTTAAACGCACACTTTTCAGAAGTTGATTTCATGTTAATGATATTTATCTCCCTCCCATAGTGCAATGATGCAACACAAGGAGCAGAATATGGTATCTGAAGAGCTATCACCTTAGAGGAAAAGCAATCTGACCTGTAAAAAAAAAAAAAAATACTTAAGCAGTCCAATCAGCATTCCTCAGTAGAAGCATTTCAGGCAATTAGCCTGAAACTAATCTCTTTTCAAAAGGGACTAGGAAAAGCCTGGGAGGGTGAACCTTTTAGAACTAGACAGGACCAACGCCCATATCTCAACCAACAAGAAATAAGCCATTTCAACAATGGTTTAGACTGTTGTTCTTGTTCAATAGAGAAGCACAGATGTCCGTTGCTACTAATATTCTTTATATTAATAAAATTGACCATTTATTGTGTATCTACATAGCTCGCTTTTTTTTTTTTTTTTTTTTTTTTTTTTTTTACACGATTTAGACGTTTTTTTTTGTTTGTTTTTTTAAATCTATATGTGTTAGCATAAAGTATTAAAATAAATTTTCAAATTTTCTATCTATAAACAACTAGCTTGGGTGCTCGGCGTTGCCCAGGTGTTTGGAGCTGTGTGTTCAAAAAAAAAAAAAAAAAAAAAAAAGTGGTAGTAGGCAGGCAGACTCAAACCTGTACTGCAAAGGAGGTAAAGAACATGGGGGAAAAAAAAGTGACGTCTTTACCGTTGCGTCCATCGCCAAACCGGAAGTGGCAAATGTTTAAATTAAGGCTAGTCAATCGAAAAGGTGGAATGACTTTCGAAAATATCGGCGAAAAAAGTGACCCCTCCTTGTAGAAAAGTGCCCAGTTGAGGGTGAAGGAATTAATGTTTTTAGCCAATTTTTCGATATTTGTCGTCTGAAGGGTCCAACTTCAAAACGATACCAATCTTGTGAAAATCCTTTGCCTCTATCAAAAGTTTTAGGCAGACATACATAGATACATACATTTAAACAGACCCGTCTAGCCGAATCCACTGTGAAAAATTTCCCCCACTCTTTATCTGTGCCTAAATCAAAACGTGGATTCCATGAACAAAGCTTCTTTCTTAGAACTGCACGCCTGTGGAACTCTGTTCCGTCTGCCTGCTTCCCACCGGACTACAACTTGGATGTCTTCAAGTCCAATGTTAACAAATTCCTAATGAACCGCTCCCTTAAGTAAACACTTCATCAAATCTCCACACTAACGTAATGTACTTGCAATAACCTTTATCCCTGAGTGGCTTCCAGGCCTTGATAAGTGGTGATCACTGTAAAAAAAAAAAAAAAAAACAGGTGAAATTTATATTATAGATTACATAATTAAATCCACCACAATCCATTTTACTTAATTTATAAACAAGTTAGCCATTTTAATCTTTTTAATAGATGGAAAAAAAAAAAATTGAATTCATTACTTTGTGCGCCTTTGAAAGGAATTAATTTAAACGGTCAAATATAAAGTAATTTCTGGCCTTAAAATTTGTAGCAAGTCCTAACGTATTCAAATATTTCAAATCAAATTCTATTTAATTTGACAGTTAAAAAAATTAAAGGCTAAAAAATAGTTAACACATTCTTACTGAAGTTTCAGCAAGTGAGGATCAAAGGTAAGTGGAACGAATGGAATGTGCTCCGATGAACTTTAGCACTTGTACCCTCTCAACATGAACACCCCCAACTAACCAGACAAGCAGCAAAATCTCCCCCCTACAATCAGGAAGAACTGATCGCAAGATTTACTGGCAGAAAGTTACTAATAACATGGAGCAAGTCTTGTCAGTAAGTGATACCAGAAAGCTGTACAGTATTCTTCAACTGACCATGAAACCATTCGAAGGCTACAATGATGTAATCTTCACCGAACACCTCACAAATCTTGATGAGCGTCTCCAACTGACTTCAGACTGATCACCTCACCTCGCTGCTTACCCTTCAAATCAAACCCCTCAGCTTCCAACTATTCCTTCAGCGGATTATGTCTATGATATCACTCCCTCCCCACTACTATTGAAATCCTGGACGCCATCAAAATGGCCTTTCATCTGAAATCTTCAAAGATTCTTCAGATGTATTGCTGCCAATCCTTCAAATCTTCACCTATGTCTGGGAAACTGAAAAACTCCCTTAAAACTGAAGCAATGTTGTCCTGTTTCCCTTTTACAAGAAAAGGGATGAATGCTGCTGCAATAATCATCGCAGTATCAGCCTTAGTGCAAAAGTCTATGCTACCATTCTGTTAAAGCAGTTTCAAAGATAAAGAGACACATGAACAAGGCCAAATCAATGCGGATTTCACCCAGGCCGCGGATGTACTAACCATATTTTCATTCTCCGAAGAATACTTTAACATCACTGGAGTTATCAGCAAAAGACTATCATCTACTTCACTGATTTCGCTGCTACATTTCACCGTTAACCTTAGTGCTCTTTGGAAGGGTCATGCATTTCAATGACATGCATGTTAATAGCATGCCTGCAAAACTGCTTAATCTAATGAAAGCCTACTATCTTCATCCACACTAAAGTTCGTGTTCATGGTCAGGTGATATGTTTCTTTGACATTCACTCTAGCGTCCGACAAGGATGCGTTCTCTTGCCTATGTTCTTCAATTAAACCATCGACTGAATCACATTGAACACTTTGGCTTTTTTCATTGTGTAGCAGCATCATGGTTTACGTTGATGATATTGCCATATTGGGTGAAAACTTTGCTGACATTCAATCGACCACTGACAAGATACAATTGTACTCCTCAAAGATCGGTATGAAGATAAACACCAATAAGACAAAGTTACTGACAGCAGGTTTTCTTCCAAATGAAAAACAAACGATCATTCTCAACATGGAAAACCTTGATGCGGTCAATCAGTTCAAAGATCTTGGTTCCATCATCACCACAACATGCCATGGGGATGAAGACATCTTCAACTGCATCAGCAATGCTCACACAACCTTCTGTAAACTTCGATCACAGTTCTGGTCTTAAAAATAAAGTCGAACACTAGAACCAGAATTTACTAGGCTCCCATCCACATCATTCTATTATGGATGCAAAACTTGGCCTGTACACGCAAGTGACCTATGCAAACTGGAGGTATTCAACTATCACTGCGCGTGTTGCATTCTTCGTATCTGTTGACAAGTTTGTCAACAACAGTACAATTCGCACTCACTGCAGGATCCATTCACTCCAAAATTCTCTCTTTAACAGACACCTTTGTTGGTTCATCCACACCCTTCGACAACACTCAGGTAACTTCATCTGTGATGTCATTGATCCAGCACTACCACCAGGCTGGAAGAAACGTGGTGACCAACTCAAAACCTTGCTCAGCACAGTGAAGCAGGATGCTGAACTGATTCTGAGCCCTCATTTTTACAGAGTTCATTGCTAGAACTGCGAATGGCTTGCACTCATAATGGAAGCAGCTTTGGATTGCCGTGCCCAGTCAGCTAATGTTAGATGAACTTGTTGGAAAGAGTCGACTCAACTGATCCAAGGTGAATGCCGCAACCATGACTACACTAAAGATCCCTAGATGCTGAAAAGCCTTCTACTCTAATAGTTTTTTTCCTTAAACTGCTAAACTTTGGAATTCCCTCCGGATCTCTGCTTCCCTCACTGAAGTCCAAGTGTAATGTAAACAGACATCTCGCTGCTCAACTCCCTACATAGTGTCCTTGTAGATTTGTTCCCAAATAGTAGCCCCTTACATCCAAGTGGTACTGGGCGTACAGCAAAAAAAATAAATAAAATAATAATCCAAGGAAAGGAGTGGCGCCAATAAAAAGGAAATATTTTTAGTTTTCCAAAATTAAACAATTTCGTTCAATTAATCGATTTAATGATACGATATCATTAAATCGATTAAACTTTAAATTTGATTTTTTTTAAATTTGGCAATCTCGTTCACTTTTTAATCTTTCAGATAGACAGGATATGAGTAAGAAAAGCAGGTTAATCTGCTGCCACCCTCAAAGGGAATAAGTTTGACTCCCTTGTCAACTGACTCTGCTACCGTGATTGGTTTACATCTATTAACAAAAAAACTCATCTGTTCTTTCAACATGGCCACCCCATCAAAATCTGTTCTGCACAGATCTCCCTACATGGTCCATATTTACTTCATCTGAGGTAATCCAATCTAAACTTGTGTTCACAGATTCACAGTACACATCCACTATATCATCCTCATATCATTTCTCTCCATGCAACACATATCCTCAACCCTCACTGTCAAGTTTCCTTTCCATACACTATCACACTATGTATTGTGTGCTAATTCAAAAGTCTGAGTTTGGCAGAAGGATTCCAAAGTTTAACAAAACGGTCAGCGGTTACATCGACCAAAACGTTGTGTGAATAACACTAGAGATGAGAACAGTAGTCTGAATAATTTAAATACGAAAAATGAATATCCAACCTAAATATAATCCGGTTCGATCCGCCTTATAACAGAGGGTAAAAATACAATTTGACCAACTATTCTTCAGGATAAGAGTTTCCTGAAAGCAATTAGCTCAATTATGAACCAATGACTAATAAACACACACAAACATATATATATAATAAAACTAGCATTGCCCGGGATTAAATGATGATCAACAAATGTTTCCTCATTCCCATATTTTTGTCATCGAAATTGATACTTTTTTTTTTTTTTTTTTTTTAAATCAAATTAATTGATCGGCTGCTCTAGTTGGAGACTTATCACCAGGGGGAAGCTTCACATGCCTCCCCACAATACATTGTAGTTTACATTACACTGTAGAGAATCTATTTTTATAAAATTATTTTTTTTATATATAATGGCTTGGATTAAGGTTTAAAATGCAAAAGGCAAGTATCCATCATGCAACTGTGCTTTAAACAGAAACATTCATTTAGAATGTGGCACTGCCATATCGAAGAACCTACTGATTTTATGTTGAGTCCTTTCGGTGTGGTAATAGAATTCTAATGCACTTTTGATGTTAGGCTGTGTAAGGTGTTAACTTTGGATAAACTTTTTAACTCCTTTCATTGGATTTTTTCGATTATCGATACTTATCAAAGACATTCCAATACAAAACCTATCTAAGAACACTGCTAGGCATATAAAGTACCAAGTGTGAAATTTAATAAAAATCGCGTCAGCCATTTTCTAGTCCATAGAGAATAAACGGACCAAGTAAAGATCAGATGCCCCGTAGCAGACGACAAAAATAGGCGAACAATTCAAGAGGCACCGATTGTTTGACCTTGACTTTTTTTTTTTTTTTTTTTACATAGGCATCATCACTTATCAAGGCCAAGAGGCCACTCGAGGATAAGGGTTAAAGAGTATACAGTAGAAATTGGACAATATAGTAATCGTTAGTAAATGGCAATTCGGTAAGTGGAACGGCTAATCTAGAAGTGTAAGCCATTTTTAGTTTCTTATTAGAACAGTTTCAGATGGTTCGCTGTTACACACAAGTCCTGGGAGGTGACTTGTTTGTAGTAGACAGTTCCACAGAACAAAATATTCTTACCGTGTCGAAACCCGGGAAAGAACATGTGAAATTGCTCCAGAAAAGGTTTAATATTTATGAAGCAATTCTGGTTTCTGATTGGTTGGTAGCAGAACGTGAATTAATTTGATTTGTCAGTTCTTAGCAGCATCGTTTATAAATAGAATCGTCCGACTGTGTGGGATCACACCCCATTATAACACCAAAATATTGCAACAGCTAATCAAGAACTTGTTTACATTAGAGTTGAAGACAACCATATTGTAGTCAGCTGGAAAGCAGGAAAACGGAAGACAATTCCACAGGCGTGCAGTTCTAAGAAAGAAGCTTTTTTCATGGAATCTACGTTTAGGTACAGCTAAAGAGTGGTGGTAATTATTTATAGTGTTTTCAGCTAAACGAGTGTTTCTTGTGAAAGTTTGGCGAGGGGGGGGACCATAGACTGAAGCTCAGTCGAACACTTTTCATGAAAATAACGATACATCAGAGACAAACTCGCAACATCTCTTCTGTGAGATAGAGGTTGCATGGAAGAGAAAAGGACATCTGCTACGAGGCTACGAAGTCTATTTTGAACTATCATTGCCGTTAGTTGTTTCTAAACTTGTAAACAGGTCAAATAGCAGACATATTCGAATGTTCGCGAGCAAGATTTTTTTTAAATATTTACAAAACTTTTAAAGATTTAAAAGAAAGTATATATTTACAAAACATTTTCTTTGATATTAAATATTTACAAAACTTTTAAGGATTAAAAAAAGTAACAAAACGAACATAAATGTAACAAAATATATTCACAAATAAATGGGTGTCTTTCTGAGTGCGTTTTTTTTTTTTTAAATATATTTACAGAACTTTAATAAAACTAATAATAATTATAATAAAAAATAAAAAAATAAAATGAATGACCTATATTAATTGCAAAACATTAGAAACTGAAAATTTCGGACGCTAAACTTACTTGCACTTAATTTGTCTTTATGGAGAAGTAAGCAAATAAGTTTGTTTTTTTTGTGTTTTTTTTTTTTAAATAAAAATTATAAAAAGGTTTGTATCTTGTGATACTACACTTCATCTTTATAAAAATAAAAGTTATAGAAGATATGTGAATAAAATATTTTTTTTAAATCTATTGTTTATACTTGTGATTTTATTATGCATAAAAATTGTCTCGGTCTAGAAGGATTTCTCCACTGACCACCTACATACATCGCACTTTAAATAAATATTGAATTGTATTAAAAACGCACGAAGAAAGCCACACACACATACACACACACAGTACATAAAAATTAATCTTGGTCGCAAAAATCCGAACAAGTCAGTTATTTTATATTTGTTTCTGCCATAAAATTTGGTTATAATAATTTTATTTCATTTTTTTTTTTTTTTTTTTTTTTTAATTATGTATTTTTTAATTGACATCATCCGAAATTCTCAGTTATAACGTCGGTTTATTTATTTATTTGGTCTTATTTTACGACCTGCCCGAGCGTAGTATAAACACCCCAACCACCACATGTTAAGAACGGCTTTCGGAATAAACACCTCCCCATGTTAAAAACGGCTTTTTAGGTTGAGGGTGTTTATTCTGAAAGCCGTTCTTAACATAGGGAGGTTGAAGTGTTTATAATATGCTGGGCAGTGGGGCACTGGGGCACGTCGTAAAAATTTACCATTTATATTATTATTATTAATAATAGTTTTATTAAAAGTTCTGTAAATATATAAAAAGAACGTACTCAGAAAGACACCCGTTTATTCAAATATATTTTGTTTAAATACATTCGTTTCATTATTTATATTAAAAAGTTTTGCGAAAATAGAAAAAAAGATGTTTTTAAATCCTTATAAGTTTTGTAAACATTTAATATTAAAGAAAATATTTTGTAAATATATATTTTTTCTTTTAAATCTTTAAAAGTTTTGTAAATATATTTTTAAAAAATCTTGCTCGCGAACATTCGAATACGTCTGCTATTTGACCTGTTCACAAGTTTAGAAACAACTAACGGCAATGTCAAGGTCGAACAACCGGTGCCCCTTGAATTGTTCGCCTATTTTTGTCGTCTGCTACGAGGTATCTAATCTTTACTTGATCAGAATAAACTTACACAAAGTTCCTTTTACATAATAGTAAAGACAGTAACAGTGATATTATTATGAGTGTTAATACAAATTTATATGATTATTGAATAAAATAAAAAAGTACTTGCTCATTAACGCTGAATTTGTTGAGATTGCTGAAAAAAAAAATTTCTTTTGAAAGAATATTTTTGAATAAATTCTTGCATAATATCAACCAATATTTTAATTAGGGCTGTGGAGTTGAAAAGTTTAAAGTCTAACTCAGATCCTAATAATTCCCAAATATCCAAATCTAACTCCTTATTTTGAATGATTCCAATATTCAGACTGCATTAATCCTTCGGAGATTAAAAAATTTGGCCGACTTCTAGCATTCAAACGATTTGATGTTTTGAACCTCTCACTTCCTCAGACTGCCAGTGAGTTTAACTTTGAACAGAATAAAAACCACATGAAATAAAAATATAAAAATTAAGCTAGTTTACTTTACATAGACGTTTACTGTTTTAATTTTATTCTATAGTTAAAGCATTGTGTCCAACTTTGTATATAAATCTATATGGCCCAATCACATTTCCACCCAGCTCAACTCCTTCCACCTATCCAAAAGGAAATTAAGGGCATAAAATAAAAAAGTAAATAATTAGTTTGACCTGCAATCAATGTGCGCGTGGGCAGCAGGCCGTGTGTCACCGACAATTCACACCTGTTCACACCTGAAACGGCAGAATAGTTGGCTGATGGAGGCGGTGCTAGTGGTAGGTAAATGATCCTGGAACAAAGGAAAGCCAGTAAGCAGCCAAATCGTCTTAAAAATCTACTCTGGTCCTTTCTATATTTAGAACAAAGAACAATCGATTGATCCGTGCGAAGGGAGAGGATGACGTAGGACGGCGGTTGTTCATGGTCAATGTGAACTGTGGAACCTCAACTCACAGGTCTTTGAACAGTGGTAATACTTCTAAATGTCAAGTCTGCATTCAAAATTCCCTTCTATCAATGGTGAGTACTGGAGACAATTGCCTGGGTGGGATTAGGGACATAGCCATTTTGGTCTCTACAGGAAAGTTCATCCAGTGTCACATACATCATCTATATATTATTAAAAGTTATAACATTTTAGGAGTTTGTCTTTTTGTACACAAATAGAAACACATGATCGTTTGACAAAAAATGGAATAGGCAGAGTACCTATTACTAAGGCAGTAGTTTTTACAATGTCAATATCAGCCACATGCAAGCCTAAAGGATTTTTTTTTTTTAAACTGCATAAGAGTTTCATAAATTTAAAGAAATTATTATATAAAGATATAAACATCTACATCATATTTCGCTTTGTCTGTCCATTCTTTTTCTTAGAAACTACTGAGTGGACCTAGCTGAAATTTTGTATGGACCTTTGTTATGATAAAGTGTAACAAACTAAGTGTTATAGTATCTATTCAATGCACAGGGATTAGTCACCACAATACCACGTTCACTCTAAAAGTTTTAGGTTGATCTGGCATAAAGCTACAACATTTGCCAGTTTTTAACGGCTAAAATGTCCAATTGCATAAATATTTTTTTTTTAACCAAGTGATTTATTTTTATAATCTGCAAAAAAGTAGACAAAGAGTATTAAACATTATTCAAACGAAATTTTTTTTGCTTACGTGAATAGATTCATCATAGTTATTCGTGTAAATACCAAGTAGCATATTTTTCTTCATACTAGCTATAAAGTGATAAGAGCTAGGTAAAGACGCTATAGAGATGCTGAATTAATGTTTTGTGTTAATATTCTAGTAAGTTGAAATCAGACACATACTTGACCCTTTCTGTAATATATAAGAAACTATGTCAAGCATTATGCGGTTTATTATTATTATGTCAAGCATTATGCGGTTTATTATTATCATGTCAAGCATTATGCGGTTTATTATTATCATGTCAAGCATTATGCGGTTTATTATTATCATGTCAAGCATTATGCGGTTTATTATTATCATGTCAAGCATTATGCGGTTTATTATTATCATGTCAAGCATTATGCGGTTTATTATTATCATGTCAAGCATTATGCGGTTTATTATTATCATGTCAAGCATTATGCGGTTTATTATTATCATGTCAAGCATTATGCGGTTTATTATTATCATGTCAAGCATTATGCGGTTTATTATTATCATGTCAAGCATTATGCGGTTTATTATTATCATGTCAAGCATTATGCGGTTTATTATTATCATGTCAAGCATTATGCGGTTTATTATTATCATGTCAAGCATTATGCGGTTTATTATTATCATGTCAAGCATTATGCGGTTTATTATTATCATGTCAAGCATTATGCGGTTTATTATTATCATGTCAAGCATTATGCGGTTTATTATTATCATGTCAAGCATTATGCGGTTTATTATTATCATGTCAAGCATTATGCGGTTTATTATTATCATGTCAAGCATTATGCGGTTTATTATTATCATGTCAAGCATTATGCGGTTTATTATTATCATGTCAAGCATTATGCGGTTTATTATTATCATGTCAAGCATTATGCGGTTTATTATTATCATGTCAAGCATTATGCGGTTTATTATTATCATGTCAAGCATTATGCGGTTTATTATTATCATGTCAAGCATTATGCGGTTTATTATTATCATGTCAAGCATTATGCGGTTTATTATTATCATGTCAAGCATTATGCGGTTTATTATTATCATGTCAAGCATTATGCGGTTTATTATTATCATGTCAAGCATTATGCGGTTTATTATTATCATGTCAAGCATTATGCGGTTTATTATTATCATGTCAAGCATTATGCGGTTTATTATTATCATGTCAAGCATTATGCGGTTTATTATTATCATGTCAAGCATTATGCGGTTTATTATTATCATGTCAAGCATTATGCGGTTTATTATTATCATGTCAAGCATTATGCGGTTTATTATTATCATGTCAAGCATTATGCGGTTTATTATTATCATGTCAAGCATTATGCGGTTTATTATTATCATGTCAAGCATTATGCGGTTTATTATTATCATGTCAAGCATTATGCGGTTTATTATTATCATGTCAAGCATTATGCGGTTTATTATTATCATGTCAAGCATTATGCGGTTTATTATTATCATGTCAAGCATTATGCGGTTTATTATTATCATGTCAAGCATTATGCGGTTTATTATTATCATGTCAAGCATTATGCGGTTTATTATTATCATGTCAAGCATTATGCGGTTTATTATCATGTCAAGCATTATGCGGTTTATTATTATCATGTCAAGCATTATGCGGTTTATTATTATCATGTCAAGCATTATGCGGTTTATTATTATCATGTCAAGCATTATGCGGTTTATTATTATCATGTCAAGCATTATGCGGTTTATTATTATCATGTCAAGCATTATGCGGTTTATTATTATCATGTCAAGCATTATGCGGTTTATTATTATCATGTCAAGCATTATGCGGTTTATTATTATCATGTCAAGCATTATGCGGTTTATTATTATCATGTCAAGCATTATGCGGTTTATTATTATCATGTCAAGCATTATGCGGTTTATTATTATCATGTCAAGCATTATGCGGTTTATTATTATCATGTCAAGCATTATGCGGTTTATTATTATCATGTCAAGCATTATGCGGTTTATTATTATCATGTCAAGCATTATGCGGTTTATTATTATCATGTCAAGCATTATGCGGTTTATTATTATCATGTCAAGCATTATGCGGTTTATTATTATCATGTCAAGCATTATGCGGTTTATTATTATCATGTCAAGCATTATGCGGTTTATTATTATCATGTCAAGCATTATGCGGCTTATCATGTCAAGCATTATGCGGCTTATCATGTCAAGCATTATGCGGCTTATCATGTCAAGCATTATGCGGCTTATCATGTCAAGCATTATGCGGCTTATTATCATGTCAAGCATTATGCGGCTTATCATGTCAAGCATTATGCGGCTTATTATCATGTCAAGCATTATGCGGCTTATTATCATGTCAAGCATTATGCGGCTTATTATCATGTCAAGCATTATGCGGCTTATTATCATGTCAAGCATTATGCAGTTTATTATCATGTCAAGCATTATGCGGCTTATTATTATGTCAAGCATTATGCGGCTTATTATCATGTCAAGCATTATGCGGCTTATTATCATGTCAAGCATTATGCGGCTTATTATTATGTCAAGCATTATGTGGCTTATTATTATGTCAAGCATTATGCGGCTTATTATTATGTCAAGCATTATGCGGCTTATTATCATGTCAAGCATTATGCAGCTTATTATTATGTCAAGCATTATGCGGCTTATTATTATGTCAAGCATTATGCGGCTTATTATTATGTTTAGTATTATGCGGCTTATGTTTAGTATTATGTGGCTTATTATTATTACTATGTTAACTATTACGTGGCTTATAGCTTAAATATATTTGCATGGATAATGCCATTAAATACATGGTTAATTAAAGGTTGGAATAAACGTGGAAAATCAGAGAAAAAAATGAAATTGGTAGAAAAAATGTAAGAAGGGACCGCCTCACATGGTAGAAATTTATACAGACAATTCATAAGTACCGTATATTTTGGCATATAAGACGACCCTTAAAGTTAAAAAGAATCATCTTTAAAAACCAATATTTCATAAGATACTGGGTGTTGCAATCTCTAGTCTAAGTTAAACAAACAGTTTCGTGATTTAGCAATCGTCTTATACAACTGATATCTAATACATTTATTAAAATTTGCTCCAATTTTGTAACTCGTCTTATCTGACGATCGCCTTATATGCCACAATATATGGTACTTTGTGCAAATTCAGCCTTCATTAATCACTGGATTTGTTTACACGGTTGGAGAGTCGAATCATGGCCACCGAGAGCAAGAAGAAAGCCTGTTAACTGAGAAATAGCTGCAGGCAATGTAGGTAAGATTTGTCAGACTGTCAGTACTATATGAAGGCCATTTGAAAAAGAGCAATAAAACATTTTTCGAAAGAAAAACACAGATTAATACTGAAACTACTGAACTTTATTCAATATCAAATATAAATATTATCTATGTAAAAGTAAGTAATTTTAAAGCAATATACAATTTAATACTGATAAAACTCAATTATGAATTTAGTGATCAAACAAAGAAACATTAAACACAAATATATTTTTGCTTTTGGAACAAGATCATAGTGTAGTATCTTTTGATGCTACACTTCACCTTTTCTGTCCTCAGTCGGTGGAGGAGAAATCTTTCATGACTGAGATTATTTTTGTTCCTATCCAGAGTGTCCCTTATTGGGAAGCTGGTCAGTGATCGCTCACTGGCAGTAACCTGTGGTGTTCCCTGGAGACCAAGTGACAAAAAGTCTCCCCAGATTTCCAGTGTTCTCCACCTCTTGACCACTTTTGCAGATGATTGCAACTTATTACAACAGCCGTTGTCACTGATTTCTCGTTGGCATCGGCCATTTGTGTTTCCTGGGGTTTGGGTGACAAAATGCCTCCCCAAGGTACCAGATTTGAATTGCACACTTCCAGTGGAGATTTAGTTAGTACTCTCACCTCGGTTTTCCCATCCTCCCTGAGCCTTCACAACTAGTTGGTGTGGCGCCAGTTGATGTCATTTACACCAGTTTTTTTTTATTATTACTATTGTTATGATAAGGGTGCTTGTGCAGTGTACACACGTATATTTTAAATAGTATTTCCAAGTTAAATTAAATTTTGAGTTTGTATTATTGTACACAGATTCGAAAAAATTGTCAAAAAACAAATATATAACAAATAAATGTTATCAAAGGCAAGTTACTTTTCTACCTAACTAGATGTTTTTAGTGTTTTTATTTAATGTAACATGTTTATTTTGAATAGTTTTTAGAATCTGTGTATAGTAAAACAACCCACAATTTTTATATTTTTCAGTCCATTCTTTTAATAATAAATAAAACTTTTCACTGAGTATTTCCCAATATTTAAAGTTAGCATTTTCCACGGCATTTTTTTTTTTGGGGGGGGGGGGGTTACGATCAATGAATTTTCAATATTTTAACACCGGGCATAATTTATTTCTTCGAAATATATTTAAAACTTCAAATTTTTGTTTTTTATTACATTTTAACTGTAAATAATTTACATGACTGAAACGGGAAATGAAATAGGAAATTTTTATTCTCTCCCCAACACAAATTAATTAAAAATTCAGGGTTTGTTTTACTACACACAGATTCGAAAAAGTTGTCAAAAAAACAAATAAGTGTTATCAAAGGCAAGATAAGTTACTTTTCTACCAAACTGGATAATTTTTTGGTTTTTATTTAATGTAAAGTGTTTATTCAGTGTCTGTATTCAGTATTCAGTGTTTGCCGATGTATTTGAAAAATGCAAATGGCGGCATGCTTGCTGTTGCACATGGTGGGAAAACGAGTTTAAACAAAACAATTATACAAAATACTGCTAGAAACTCGCTCAATATATGTTACCGTGACATAAAAACACACCAAATATATGTCTGCCTAACAGTATTTTGTAGAATTTGTTTGAACTCATTTTCCCAAACTTACAGAGTTCAATAGCGAGCGTGCTGACATTTTTCTTTTTAAGATATATTAGTAAACATTGTATGATTTTCAAAGCGATTACACATTTTAAACTGAGTAAAACCACTAAAAACCTTTCCAGATAGGTAAAAGAGTAACTTATCTTGCCTTTGATAACATTTATTTATTATATATTTGATTTTTTACCACTTTTTCGAATCTATGTGTATAGTAAAACAAACTCAAAATTGTTTGTTTTGCAGTAAAAAAAAAAAAATATTCGACTTTCTCCAATAGAAAGAAAAGTTAAAAAACGAGTTCACTTACTATATTTTGTTAGATTAAAATTATCCCAATGTGCAATTAGAATAATTATTATCCAAATGGAGAACTGTTCTATCTCTTTAGAAGAACATACATGGACATTCGGTAACACAGCAATATTTTTTAAGCCTGTTAGCGTGACCACGTGGTTGAACACCGGAAACTTTCTATACCTACAAGTTGATCAGGAAGTGACGTTACGCTGTCATGTTCACTGACCTACTCTCTCGGTGGTGGTGGTGGTCGAATAAGACCGCTATAATTTCACAACTTCCAACTCCTTTTGAAGTCTTGCACTTCAGTAATAATTGGAGTTGTTTATAAAAAAAAATAAATTAAAAAAAAACAACAAAAAAACTGATTCTTAGTATTCTGACAAGTCCAACCATCCAAAATCTAACTCCACAACCTTGTTTATTAGCAAAGTGACTATGACGACACTTGTGATAAGCTGTCCCTCCAACAGATTTAAAAGAAATATGGCAGGTCTTAACAGCACGTCCATTTAAATATTTTGGATTCTGTTTGGCAATACATTATTTACATGTTTCAGATCATATTCATCATCTTGTTTACAACACTTCAGCCGCTATACTCTTAGGCTGTATTTGGTTATGAAACTTACTGCCACATCTGGGGAGGTGCCACTTCTTCATTGCCTTGAGAAAATCAAGAAATGACTATCAAATCTAATGGGGCATGACATTTCTTACAACTCTTTTCTCACAGAAAAGACATTGCTAGTCTGTCTTTGCTCTATCGTTATTGCCATGGAAAATGCCCAACTGAGCTCAAATCTCTGGTTCCTCTCTATTCTAGACATTCACAGTCAGCACTCCTCTTTCTACCACAATCAACAAAAATTTTCCTGTCTTCAGTGTGCCTAACATCAAGGCAAAATTTTAATCTTACAAAGGTTTCCTATTTGTTGAACACATTGCCACAGGCCTGTTTCCCTGCAGATTACAACTTGTCATCTTCGAAACCAATGTCAACAGATCCCTATCAAGAACCATTCCAACATTTGCTCTCCGTCATGATAATCATTTCTTAAGACTTATCCTCAAGTAACATTTGGTCTTGACAAGTGGTAACCATTTAATAAAATTAATTTAAAAAATCTGTGATTGAAACAATTGCTTTTTATGTACACATTCAGTCTTAATTTACCAAGGGAAAAAAAGTTTTACTCCCATTCCTGAACCTCATCTTAAAATTTTTGTTCTCTAATAATATGAAACTATGCGTTATATTAAAATAAAAACTTATTGCACCTGAAAACAATAAAAATGAATAATGAGACGTCCTTTTGCAAGAACTATGCAAATTAGCAAAACTTAATTGAATGCTGTTACCAGGTGTGACATTCACCCTATATGGGTTATGCAGTCTTCTTCTGAAAGAGGAAGTTTCCGGGAAATATTACATTGACAGGTGGACCTAGTCGCATGTATGTCCCAATTAGGGGAAGTGATGACATTCTTCCACATATTATTCCTTAATTGGAATTCATTTTTGAGATGAGCATTATATATTAATTTATTTTTATTTCGGACTATTATTCTCATCTTTATTAGTTGTTTTTCACAACATTTCAGCCAACTATTCCTCTGGCCTTCATCAGGTGGTAACCGCGATGGATAAGAACTTCAAATCTCCTAACTGCATTCTCAGCAATCATTGCCATCCGTAGTTGTCGTCTCACCACGTTTTGGCCAAGTTAACCTCCGGCATGCTTTGGGTAGGATTGCAGTGATTGCTGAGAATGCAGTTAGGAGATTTGAAGTTCCTATCCGTCGCAGTTACCACCTGACGAAGGCCAGAAGAATAGTTGGCCGAAACGTCGTGAAAAACAACAACTAATAAAGATGAGAATAATAGTCCAAAATAAAAATAAATTAATATATATAATGCTCATCCCAAAAATGAATTCCAATTAAGGAATAATATATATATATATATATATATATATATATATACACCAATCGGTACAGACTCGACTATGGAAGATCAGATAATAAATAAACATGGATTTATAAGATCAAAGAATCCAACTTTGATCGCCCTTCGGGCCCGTGGCGCAGTTGATAGAGACGTTGAATCTCTACGTTTCAGATGGACATTGTCTGAAGATAGCGGTTTCAATCCTACCCAAAGCGTGCCAGAGGTTTACTTGGCCAAAACGTGGTGAGACAACAACTACGGATGGCAGTGATTGCTGAGAATGCAGTTGGGAGATTCGAAGTTCCTATCCATCACAGTTACCACCTGACGAAGGCCAGAGCAAGAGTTGGCCGAAACGTCATGAAAAACAACAACCAATAAAGATGAAAACAACAACTAATAAAGATGAGAATAATAGTTCGAAATAAAAATAAATTAATGTTACTAGAGTATTTGTATTATTTGGATGAATCGAACTAATGCTCTCATCTTGAATGTTATTTGCACAACATTTCAGTCAATGTAACCTTTGACCTTCTGGTTGGTAAGTCACCATGTTCGGTAAAGGAAAGGTAAGGGGGGTTTATCTCTACACTTCTGAGATTACGTATTTAGGTCAATGTAAAAATAAATTTACAAAAAAATTATAAAATCAATAAAAAATTACTTCTGAGTTATTTGTAATGAAAAAAAAAGGGGCTTAAAGTTTAATCAGACCATTAACAAATTGTAAGTTCTTAAAACCCAAAAATTTACAAAACTAAAGTTCCTAATGAAACAAGTGAAGCATGCATGGTCTCCCGTGAGTGCACAGTGAACGAGGCATAAAAAAATGAGTAAGTTCAGCATTACCCTGCCCCCATTTAGCCCCCAGGGAATGTCAATCCTGGTGAAAATGAACAAACAGTGCAGTTTTAGGCCTTAACATATATAAATTTGAGTTCTGCACCATGTAAAAAAAATAAAAAATAAAAAAAATTTTTTAAAATGACTAAGTTCATCATTTGCCAACCTTCATTTCGCCCCAAAAGTCCCTAAGGCCTTAACATATAAATTTGAGTTCAGCACCATACAAAACTGCTAAACAAACATACACAGAAAATTTTGGACAGATATGGTAAAATAGTAAAAAAAAAAAATGGAGTATTTTTATTAGCCCTAAAAGAGCTCCTTAAGAATTGTGAAGTATAAACAAATAAAATTATATAGAACTCAGTTACAACTTTTCAGAAAGTTTTATAGAAATCTAAGGCATTAATTTTTTTTAATAAGCACAAAAGTGTCAATTTTAGCCATTTTAACCCGAAAGGTACCCCTATGAGGGGCAACTGGAGTTTTTCCGAAAAAATCCGTTCTGTTACTTTTTTTAATCATCATGTTTAAGATTTGTACAAAATTTCAAAAAAAATTCCAATTAGTTAATAGTTATTGAGAGAAGTGCGGACAGATGAATGGACAAGGGTGAATTTACAGGTCCACCCCACCCCCCTTTTGTCAGGGGACCAACAATTTAATAAATTTTTTTTGAAAGAACATTCAAAACCGTAACTTGAAAAACCTTTTAAAAAATATAAAAACTATAGAATCGCAGTGACCAATAACAATCAAATAACTGCATATGTATGAATATAAGACTAAATTTTCATTTAGAATTCAAATCTGAGAAGCTTACAATTGATTAAACATTAGAATTCTAATCCTCAAGTCAATTTAATCCCCCCCCCCACTTTAAGGTTTTAACTATCCACTGCGATACGTGCCTAAAATGAAAATATCAAGTATCAAGGAAAACAGAATACTTAAAACTATACAAACCAAAAATGTTCCTTTATCTACCTTAGAATGGTGTAGTTGATCTTGATGATTTGCACTTTACCCAATTCGTATCAAATAATATTAATTTCAATTTAAGGTTAACAAAAAATAAAAAGTTGACCCTAACCTTAGTATAATTATTTCAAAATACTAAAGCATTAACATAGTTTTCTATTCTACAATGTACATAATTTAGCTTAAATTGTCACACTATTTGGTACACACACATAAAAAAAAAAACAAAGCTAAATAAAGGAATAAATGATTTTAAAAAATTGCTCCAAATCATGCTATTGTTACTAATCAACACTGGATATCTTCACTAGTATTAAATTTAAAGAAAAAAAAAAAAAAAAAAAAGAAAAAGAAAAAAAAAAGAAAAAAAGAAAAAAGAAAAAAAGAAAAGAAAAGAAAAAAAAAAAACTTCCCATGAGGTTGACTATCACACACTTCTCACATAAGTACACTCTTTTCCTCTACTTTTGCATAAATAATAAGAACGTTGCCTACAGACCAAATGCAAACAAGTAATTAATCAACTTTAAGCTTAGTAGAGTTCATCGCCAAGAAAGGAAACAAAATTTAACCTTCCTCCCCTTCATCTGTGAATGAAATAATTTCCATGCAAGAAAATACTTCAAATTGGTGAGTCCCACCCTCATTGAGTTGGTAATAACCCCCAATGACATGACCCGTTTACTTGTTGCACTTTGGCTTCATCACATAATGACCCTCTTGTGTCAGCGAGTGCGACCCTTACACTAGTACATATACTATGCATGCACATAGACACCTATGGAATAAAAGTGGTCCGTGTACATTAGAAAATGAAAACAAAGCACTTAGTATAGAAAAGTTATTTTAAATCGTTTCAATTGCAAAAGTTAAAAACCGGTTTTATTCAATTATCCTTAACGTTCAAGCATTCCAATATAGTAACCTAGCAAAGCTACCAAACGTTTCCCTGGTTTAAAGTGTAACATAATTCATATTCCTTCCCCCCCCCCCACACTTCTCCATATTTCTCTTTGGAAATCCACACAATTCAAGTCAACATAAGGAAAATAATTCTTAAAAAAAAAATAAATAAATAAAAAAAAAAAAAAAAAAAAAAAAAAAACGTACATAAATATCTTTCTCTTCATAAAGTTAGATATGCGTATATATTTATATATACAGGATAATCTAAACTAATGACTGGATCGTCATGAATTTTGAAACATATTCTTGGCGAGTAATATGGAAACTTTTTTTCTTTCATAAACATTCAGGAGGTGTAACCACCCAAACTCCCACCTGCCCTCCAAAATTTTCAAATTAGGACAAAAAAAAAAAAAAAAAAAAAATTGCTATACATCAAATTTGGAGTTATATTAATACATTTTCAAAAGATCAGTGCGTGAACGTTAATATGTACAAGCTTGATAAAAATAAACTTATTATGAATGAAGAGATATCCATTTTAGGCAACGGGGTAAATAACTTGTGAACATGTTTTTTTAACTTTACCATTTGGCAGTGGCATCCAAACCGTAACAAATTAATCATCATTTGGTTTAACATTCATTTTACATGCGTTGGATGGCTTAAACAAATTAATTTCCTAGTTAACCTACCTCAGACCAAATCTTAATCTTCATGAGATCTAAGCCTGTTTTTAATACTCACATTACACATCCACAATTTCTTTCCATGCAATGCATGTTCGCAACCTTCACTAACCAGGTTTTACTTCCATACATCACACTGCATACTGTTTGAAGAAATATGGTATAATAAAATTATTGGGTGTTCGTTTGCGCCTGACCTCCATAGAATGTAAATATGTCACAAAGTTTAACAAGGTTTTTTTAAAAGGGGTGAGGGTCCACAATAACACCTTAACTTTAATCTTAATTCACTTTAGCTTTTATTTATTTTTTTGAGTTGAATCATATTGTGTCGAATAAATTTACGTTCTTATTAAAGTGAAAGCCAAAAAAAAAAATTTTAAAAAAAAAGTCAAAACTTTAGACAATTCGACACAAATTTTGCATAACTGTTCTTTTCCTTCTCCACTTGCACGTGGCACTCTTTCAAAAATAGATAAATAATAAGAACGTTACTTGTTATCGTGTCAAAAGAAGGAAAAAATCCTGCTCACATGATTACGCGTCTTTTTTAAAACATTTACATAACCTTTTTATTTTTATTTATATATCTGTTTAAGCTTTTTTTTTTGTCAGTGTACTAGAAGGAATTCAGTTGATTACAACCCTTTCTGCGTGTTCTTTACATTACAATAGCACAACACTGAATCCGACGGCGCAATACTACACCGTTCAATACTGTAAAACTGAAACGAAGCTGTTCTTCTTGAAAAGGGCACCATTTTCTTCTTATTCATATCGATTCTTTGCTTTAAAAAACTAAAGTAATTACGTGTTTACTTTTTTAATATCCCATTTTGCTGTTTCGGATTATTTTACTAAAGTAAAGCTTCATTATTTTTCAAAACTGCTTTTGTTTCTTTATTTTTCGATATTTCGTCGATATTATTTAGTAAGAGTGTTTAGCAGAAAAGCCAACAAACGACTACACGAAAAAATAAATATACAAGAAATAAATGTTACCATAGTCAATAAAAGTTCAGTTCATGTTTTCTTTTTTGTTTTGAAATAGTTTTTAATGCTCTTTACTTTAAATAATTTCAGCGAACCGAAATTAAAACGAAATTTGAGGCAATAACTACTTAAATGCATTTTTATATAAACTACACATGCCATAATCGAATATTCCTCAAGCACAAAATAACGGAAAAAATTAAAATATGTTTATAAATATTCCTTACGTTGACGGAACTCTCTTAAATTGTTAACACACAATGCTCAGATGCCCCTCCTTCAAATTGAAAACGGGGCTCTCCATTTCAAAGTTGCTGCCATTTTGATTTTTTTTTTTTAGCTGGTTCGTGAATTAAAAAAAAAATTATTTTTACAAACTACTTAAAAATATAAACCAATGAACTTTTCTACCATAAAAGTAACTTTTATTGACTATAGTAACATTTATTTCTAGTATATTTATATTATTATATATATAACATTTTCTCTTTGTAAGGAAACATCATTTTGTTGGTCACTCTTTGCTACGAATGGAAACAAAGTAGATATAAAAAATATATTTTCGCGAAA
This sequence comes from Euprymna scolopes, assembly GCF_053919585.1. Taxonomy (NCBI): domain Eukaryota; kingdom Metazoa; phylum Mollusca; class Cephalopoda; order Sepiida; family Sepiolidae; genus Euprymna; species Euprymna scolopes. Next base: position 36,326,493 of record NC_136512.1, on the reverse strand, counting down.
ATTATCTTTACTTTCTTTACTTTATTGTGTCTTTCTTTACTTTATTGTGCTTAGGGTAAAATTTTTGAGTATCAAAACCTATGTCTTTACAACCCCCTCCTTTTCATAACCTATCATACTTTCATCAATCACAGTCCATTTTCTGTAGGCTGTTTTTGAACCCAGTCAACGACGAGTACTTCTGCTAGTATAAATATATGGCTTGGGTACCATCTGCTAGAATTGAAACCAAAACATTTAGCGCTAAAGCCTTAGTTGCTACCATTTGAGCTAATGACACATGGCTGTCATTTAATCATCATTAACTCACACAGGAAAGTGAAAATTGACGAGTTCAAAGAATTTTGTCACGCTACATTACCTCCATGTTGGTTCGATTCCATGGATTGATATCACTCCAAGTGCTCATGCTGTTTTAGGGCACAGTGCCGAGTTAATTGCAGAGAATGGCAACATTGGTTTGCTCAACTATACAGAATCTGGCATTGAGGCAAATAACAAGTTCCTATGTCAGTATCGGATAAACAAGTCCCGAAAGACAAACTATCAGATTATATTAACAGACTGTGGGACAAGAGTGATTCCATTGTTATGAAGACAAGAGAACGTTTAAACTGCAGACATCACAAGTCATTAGGTCACAGCATTAGAAGTTGCGAGCAGCTTAAAACTGCAATTCATGGTTGCAACAGTGAATATGAGTCTTTCTTGTGCTTTTTGATGATGATGATGATGCATGTTGAGTTATCTGATACATTGAATTAGTTTTTTCATTGTGTAACCTTCTAGTAGTGTATTTTCTCATTCTAACTGAATATTTGAAAAGCTTGTTTCATGCAGTATCAAGTAGAGGTCTCATTTGTCTCCTTAGCTTCAATAGTTTTAAAGATACAGGCATTTAAAGTTTGTCCGTAAATGCCTAAATTTTGTCTGCCAGGAAATTTATGATCTTTTTGTCCTTGGACTCTTAAAAAGAATGATTTCTATGTTGAATATCGGCTTTCCAACATCTTACCATTGTATACGACCCTATTTGATGTCAAAAATGAACTCAAAGAGCTAAAAAAAGCCTAACCGCTTACATAGGTAAATGTCTGCTTGACCCCTACCCCAACTAAGCCCACTCTGCGTTGCCAGATAAAGAATCTTAACATGTAAGAAATGCCTGTACTAAAATTAATGTTGCATACAGCTTGCACAGTGACAACTTCAGTGACAGTATTAATGCAAGATTTAAATTAGTTCTGAAGGGCGCATTCAGGTATTAACAGTTTTCCTAAAAGGATACCTTGACAACAGTTTAAGAATCTATCACTCCTAGGAGCAGAATAACTGCAGCATAAATACCAAAAAACCTATTTCTATATTCTGATTAACTAGGGGAATATATATATATATATATATATATATATATATATATATATATATATACACACAATTTTTTTTTTTTTAAGTGGATGGTTTCTTACCAACTTCATTTCAGATGACAGGGATTCTAAGACTTGCTATTTCCTATCTCATTTTTTTTCTAATGATTTTTATAAGATTTTCATCTAGAAAACATTAAAAGAAAAGTAACTCTTTACCTTGATCATCTCTCTTGCCTTTAGGATTTGGAGAGTTATGTCCCTTGTACATTACAGATAGAGACAATGTATTAACATGTATTACAGAGCGCTCCTCTCTCCAGATGTTTTGGACTAAATAATTCCTTTCTTCATTTGTAAATGGGAAATAAATTAATTGTTCATTATACAGAAGTTGTAATTTAATTCTTTTTTTATTATTCATCCTATATTTCACAAATACCACAACTACTAATAAACTTTTTTCTTTATCTTAATAGGATAATTAATAACTAAAGTAAACTATCGAGAGTTTGAAAAAAAAAAAAAAAAAAAAAAATGAACCAGAGTAATTTCTGATGAAGAAAAAAAAAAAATAAAATAACTTTACTTTTTATTTTCTTGCTTTGATTATTTGGGAGACAAGAAAAATGCGACTAAACATGCTGCCGAATTTTTTAACATCAAAGACATTTGTAGAAATGAAATGGTTAAAAATGCAATTCAAAAGACCAATCGTCACTCAAATAACTAATCAGAAAACGTCTCAAAGCAGAAAGTTAAAAACAAAAACAAAAAAAAACGCATAAATCGATATAGAAAGCAGAAAAAAATAAAAATAAAACATCTCATTATGGAAATGAGATCTAAATTATCCTTTCCCCTATTTGGAGGACAGATGTTTGTGTGACAGAACGGATATATATTTATAAATACACATTACTCCTTATTAGAGAATGGAAGATTCTTGTAAAAATGTAAAGGATTTGATTAGCGAACTCAGCATTGCCGATTTTATAGTCAACAAGTGTATCGATTAGGTCAATCACACACTTCTATGTTCCTAGCAATACGAGCATATAATAGAAATGCAAAAGATCCTCCACAATAAAGTCCAATGTACTTGTATATAAATATACTTCCACCCCGTTATGTACAAGTTAGTGAATGAAACATACCTTTTTCTAGAAACTGGACAATACAATTTCCTGGAGTGAGGGGAAGCAAGAAAGCTAATAGCAAGTCAGACAAACACCTCATCTGAAATTAATTTGAAAAGAAATCTTCCACTTAATAAGAGTCAATAGTGGGTGGGTTTTTTTTTTTCTATTTAGGTTATCAAAAATGAAAATTTATAGATGAAAAATTACTGAGGTAATTTCTATGATTATTTTTGTAGTATATTGAGACAAATAGCCAGCATGAACACTGACGAAGCAGTTTTTTTTTTTTTTTTTTTTTTTAGCCATTTTTGATGGAGGTTGTACACTAGTTATTCATATTCTGGCAAAATTATTTTGAAAGAAAAACAAAATTTTCTTAAACGATATAAAAATAGGTAAAAAATTAATTATAGATAAAAAGAAATGAAATAATGTTTAAAAAAAAAAAAAATAATAAAATAAATATAAAACAAGAAATTAAAGAAAAAAATACCTAAGTTAATGGATATGACAAAAAATAAGAGCGGCAAAATTGTTGTCTAAAAAAAAAAAATAAATAAAAAAAATAAAATATAAAAATGGCTTCCATTTTCGTCAAAATGAAAAGCAATGAATGTACGAAGGAAAAACTAAGTTAGCAAAAGCTAATCGATAAAAGACATTGTTTCTTGTTTATCTTGTATACGAGAGGGAGATGAAATAAATATTATATAATAGAAATATTAATCAATATAAGATTACATAGATTATTCTAGCAAAGATTCTATGTTTTTTTTTCGTTGCCACAACCCCACAATTTGATGCTGTTGCTACAGCTCTGGTTAAACTGTTGGCGTTAACGTCTTCTGTTAGGACCTTAGAACTCTACCAGGAAGAGCTAACTCTTTCTGTTTCAGGTGGAGTTACCTCCTTCCTTTTACTTCTGTTATGGAAATTCTTGCATGGAGACAGACACTGGGGTGTGTGAACAGAGGGATGGCTTTGAATCTATGTAATAAATATAGGAAATATATTTATTCTGTCCATGATAATTGTGACATACAAATTCAAGTAACATCGGACTAAGACTGACAGACGTAATTTGTATCATTCTATGTGTTGCCTCTTTGTGTTACATGATAAGGACCAAATTATGTTTGTTGCATAGGGGTTTCATTATTATTATGATTATTCTTTGTTTCTTTTTGTTATTTTATTGTTCGTTGTTATTGTTCTTTTTTAAAAGTGCATGTTAGAGTCTTAGAGTCTTAGAGAGAGATGTTGTTGTAAGAGAGATTGTTCGTGTTATGAAGATATTCATATATATTAAAATGTTCATACTTAGAAGTGTTGCTATGAGATGTAGAGTTCACATTGTAAATATGAGATGTCGAGACGTATTTTAAAACACGAGATACACAACATATAACAATTTTCACTTTACCTTTTGGTAGAATCACAACACAAAGACGACGTTTATAAAAACACATGATGGGTTTATTTCTTCTCACGACCGGCCGTGGTTTTCTGAGTCAAGAATTCAAAGCTTTACATTCTAAGTTTCAAAAGTGACCATCTCGCTTCTAGATATTCGAATGTCCATGTCTGGACTGTCGTCTGTCGTCCTCAGACTCTCTCTGACTCTCCCCTAGTTTCTCCTCCCAGTTCTCTTAAGTTTCTAACTATATCGAGAACTTCCCATTTTCCATGACGTCATACACATGTAAAAACATGTGTCTTCTTTCACGTGTTCTCGAAATGCGTGTCCAAAACTTTTTCCTTTGTTTACAAAAGGAATTTTAACCTTTATTCTCAGTAACCTATATTTCCAATATGTTAAAAACATGTTTATTAAATTATCTTGTATAGTTGCATTCCTCAATTGAATTTTTCATAACAGAATTCACATTCTTTTCTTGAAACTATTTTATCTCTAAGCTATACAATGGTTTGTTTTACATTCCATTTTCTAATTCTCTCTCGTAATCTATTTCTAAACCTAATTTACGAGGTTCGAATTTCGTCTATTCTATTTCATTTTAACTAAATTTCTCTATTTTTATACTTACATGAAAAGGGGGCAGCCCTTATCATGTAACATTTGTAAATAAAATGTCTACATCAAGTCAGCTGTGTTTCATTCATTCAGTCAAATGTTTTCATTTCTTAAACTTCTGTCATTCATATGCTACATGCATACATACACAGAAAATCGTCTTTGGGCATAATCTTCTATAAGGCATTAATAGTTATATGCCAACATCCCCATTCAGAAAATTTCCGAGAAAAAAATATTGAAAAGGAAAAAACAATTATTTTTTTATTTTTTTTTTTTATTATTTGTTTTATTTTCATTGGATTTTGGTCAGAACAAATGATTACACTGGGCAACAATTTTTTTACTTTTTGAATGTTGTCTAGATTTCTACAACTGATTTAGGATATTCTTGCGCTGCTGAATCAGAATGGCATCAGTTTCTCTCCATCAGGTCAAGTTTTGTGCTAAGTTGCTTTGAAAAAAAAAAAAAAAATCAGATTTTCTAACAAAATCGATTACATTTTTGTGGCATTATCAGCAGATTTTATCATTATCCTAAATGTTTTTAAGAGAAAAAAATGTTTTGCCAACAACAGATATTGATTACCTGATAGAATCATCGATGACTGTAAACTGAATGGTGTGTATCGATAAAGTTAGATACACGTAAATTATGTGTTGCTTCACCATTGTCCAAATTTCAGGGCTTGAACTTCCATTTCTTTGAACTCCTAGAATGCTCAGTGGTAAGGTTTCTCTTCAGATTCCAACAGTAGTCAACCACTGACCCCAATACCTAGTTTCCATCTCTTTCAGATCCTGATGGAATCTCTCTCTCTCTCTCTCTCTCTCTATGCTCATCACTCATTCAACCTAGGTTCTCAGCAAACCATTCCATATGTGAAAATATGTAGTGCATCTTGACGCTCATATTGCAGCCCAGGTTTTTGAAAGCAATCAGCATGTTGTTGACAAGTTTTGTGTAGTTTATTTTTTATTTTATTTTTTTTTTTTTTAAATATTTTTGGTGTGATTCTACAATAGAACACTTTCTGAATGAGATGACGTTTCAGTCAGCATTTTATTGTTAATTGTTTCAAGTATGCAACTTTGATAAATCCACAAACTTATTATTTACTATTAATCAAATATTTATTAAAATCTCTTACATAAATCTCACCTGTCTGTTTAATTGTGTGTATATGTATGTTTGTCTGCCTAAAACTTTCGACAGAGGTGGCAGATTTACATTTTGAAGCTCGACCATTCGGACGACAAATATCGAAAAATTGGCTAAAACATTAATTCCTTCACCCTCAACTGCACAGTTTTCTACAAGGAAGGTTTTTTTTTTTTGCGTCGCCATTTTTGCAAGTCATCGTATCGGTTGGAATGACTTTACTAATTTCAACTTTCCAAACTTCCAGTCATGTCATGGAGTAGGGGATAAAACGTCAGATTTTCTTTCACTTTCTTTTCCGCTTTCGCATCACAGGTTCGAGCCTGCCTACCTACAACTTTTTTTTTTTTTTTATTCATTTTTTTTTTTTTTTTTGGCTCAACACACACCTCCAAATACCCAGGCAATGCCGAGCACTGAGGCTAGTCAAAAATAAAGGGAAAACAAGAAATTTTTAAAAGCCATATTTAAAAAAAGATTTAGAATTATTTTTCTCCAAGATCTACACCTGGCAATATGTCTACCTGGGCAATGCCAGATAAATACGGCAATAAAATAGAATAAAAATACATGAATGAGAAAATATAAGTTGCCATCCGTTAAGTAAACAGATGCAAGATGTTGGCGAATTTGATTCTTGTTGCTTCTCTCTGAATAAATTCTATGGTTCATGCAATACTTCAGAGACATCTACATGACAAATGATGAATCAATATTTCAAAAGAAGCGAGACATTTCTTTTAGAAAAATCAATAGCTTTATTTAGATCTACAAGCAAGACCTGTTTTTTATTTTAACAAGGGGAGGCATCATTTATTAAGGCTCGAAGGCCATTCAAGAATAAGGGTTAATGAGTCAATGGTGGTTCTTGGGAGAACAGAATAGTAATCGTTAATTGTGGAAATGGGATATAATTTGATTATTTAAGGGGGCGGCTCAACAGGAACTTGTTCGCATTGGACTTTGAAGACGACCATATTTTAGTCAGCTGGAAAGCAGGCCAGCAGAACAGAGTTCCATGAGCAGGTAGTTCTAAGGAAAAAGCTTTGTTCGTGGAATCTGCTTTAAGATTTAAGCACAGATAGAGAGTGGAGGAAATTGTTGATAGTGGTTGTAGCTAAACGAGTTTTTTTTTGGGGGGGGGGAGAAAGTTTGAAAGGGGGGGGGCAAATTGAAGCACAGAGGAGCACTTGCCATGAAAATAACAATAGAGCAGAGACAGGCTTGCAACGTCTCTTTTGTGGGAAAGGGGTTGTAGGAAAGAGAAATGGGCATCAACTACTAGATTTCGAAGCCAAAATTTGATTTTGAACTTCAGTAGACAATGGATACTCTCTAAAAGAGTCCCTGTGCAATGAGGTGTTTATAGCGGCAATGGTTGCAGTTCTCCTGAGCCAGTAAGTCCAGTTGCAAGAATTTAATGATTAGAGCAAGTGTTACAATAAGGAGAGAAAAGCATGTGTTATTTCCTTTCTCCTAGATTAGTTACCCAGAGTCTAGTTCACACTATTTCAAAAATAGCTGAGAGGAAGAGACAGATTTATGGCCATTAGAAAAATATTTACAACCACGTCATACCTAATATTACCTAAATGAACAATTTAAATACTGGCCAGGCTTAACATTCCTTAACTTTGGTGATCAGACAAGAAGTGATGTATGCTGTTATTGTAACAACAAATTTCTAGATCCCTGGGATAAACAAATACAGCCTCCACATCGGAAACGAAAATATTTTAGTAGAATATATTTGTTGTTTTCAAGTCGGTTTCTATTTAAGATACATTTAATAATGCAAACTTTAGCTTACTTTAGTACTTGTGCATCAATGTTTTATTTGATCCGTTTTATGTCATATCAACCATTTATGGATTATTTAATTCCAAATAAAGTTGTCAAATATAATTCTAAGGTGGATAATTATTTTAGAGTACCAGAATATGCTGCTCTTCGGAAGAAATTTTACAGTGAAAGCAGAAACATTACTCTTAGAAGAGAACTTAGGAAGAGTTGGTTGGTTGTTTTATGGCATATCAACCCTGTTCGGGTTATTTAATGCCGAATCCAAAGATTTTGAAGAAAATTTTTTTTAATAGAATATATTTGTTGTTTTCACGTCGGTTTCTATTTAACCCATAGTTGTGACCCTAACAGGTACTACCACTCCGGGTCAGAGTGGACCTGGGAGCAATGGTAATTAAAGGGTGGCTCCACACTCCCTAAAGCCCACAAGCTGGGGCCTCACCACTGGATATAGTTTAAGGTCATATCCATTGAGGGACTTTTACCCTCTGAAGGGGGGCAGTCGGTGTATTCTAATGCTCCACCAACAGGGCCCTGTCGATGGGAGACACAAAATTAACTAATTTAATTTATCTTCATTATTTACAATTGATAGAAAATAGATATTATACAATCACACAGTCAATAGATTGGCCTTAATGTATAGTGACGCTGCAGAGAGCTCATAAGATAAGCGGCTACAATTAGCTTAGGTCTGCCGCAAAGAGACAGTGATTGCATGCAGCAGCAAAACCTGGCACTGTCCGACTTCAAGGCAATGGTTGAAAATGTGTTACTATGTTAATAGGAGCAATAAGCAATATTGCGATCTGTAGGAAATAAAGGAAAGGAGAGAAGAAAGTTGATCTCGGGTTTACTTTTGACAGCTTCGTAACTCTCGCATCCCTTATTTTATCCTTTTGTTCTTGCACTCCATAAGCGATGTTTCTGACAAAAGGGGAAGAATTGCTGTTTTCTGAGTCAACATTTATCCATCTAACACTAATCATCGGCTGTTTTTTTTTACCTTGAAGTTTTTTTTTTAGCTTCTTATATTAAGTGGCTTCATGCCTTGTCTGGACAAATTTTCAGGAAAAAAAGTCATTTGATGCCACACAGCTAACATTCCGAGTATGGTTAGTTGTATTGGCATTTGTGTTTTGTTATCAGTGATTAATTTAGATTAATATGCCTCAACGGAATTCGGTCATTATTAGTTAGAATAAGAACTCTAAAATCTTCGTAAGGGAGATATAAAAGTGAGGCAAAGCTATTCTGTTTGGGGAATTCATTTTACCTCTCCCGAGATGGATATTCTTCTAGTTTATCATATATCAAAAGCAACGCACATTCTGAGAATGTTGAAAATAATGAGTATATGTGCAAATATACTTGTCTAACATGTCTTGCTATCCCCCTCTCCTCTATGAATCATTTTTTTTTCCAGATTAATATCTACATTATATAATATTTATTTTATCTCCATCTCATATACAAAATAAACAAGAAACGATATCTTTTATCGATTAGCTTTTGCTAACTTAGTTTTTCCTTCATACATTCATTACTTTTCGTGTTGATGAAAATGGAAGCCATTTTCTTTTCGAAACACATTCCAATTTTCCCCGTTCTTTTTTATTTTCGTTAACTGTTAACGAAGGTATTTTTTTTTTCATTTCTTGCGTGTGCGTATTTTTTTTTTTTTTTTTTACTCTTTCCTTGTTTTGGTTTAATTATTTTTTCCATTTATTTTATTTGCATTATCTATTTTCAATTCACTTCGGACATTTTCCAATTCTTTAAGAAAAGCTTTGTTTTAATTTCATCAAAATAATTTCTCCAAATTTCTTTCGTTTTGTTATTCTTATATACTTGCATTGTCAGTAACATGGAAATGTGTTATTCGCCTAATGGATACAGTCGTTTACTATGAAATCTGCTATGCCAAGTTCTCGAATCCAATTCTTTACGTTCAGACAAGAATCTGTCACATAAATAAAATGCATTTATAAATATCTATCTATCCAGTCACACAAGTCTAAATGACTAATAAGAGAGGAAAGGATGCAAATCTGTGTCCATGATGAGAAGTTTTATTTCTTATCCCCCCCCCTTTTATTTCGATACAGATTAATGCTTTTTTTTTTTTTTTTTTCTTTTTCATTTTTTTAATAAATTTTCTGGTTCTTTATGTGAGCAAGGATTGGTCGCTTATAATTTTCATTATGTGTATTATTCGCTCCATCCTAAAAAGGATCACGTGATCAAAATTCAAGAACTTACATTCCAAATAATGATTGACCCCCCCCCACACCCCCAGCTGTTCTTGATGTTTTCATGAGGGATAAAAATGAGGTTCTCAGCTGAGAATCCTTGTTCGCAGTTGTGTGTACAAGAAATGTATTTCTCTGATCCTTTCACAAAATTTAATTGTTCAGTTACAAAGAAATTTGGACGATTGTCTTATAACTACCTGGAAATGCTGAGGGAATAAAAAACGAACAAAAAAACTGAAGATAAGAGAAAACGCGCATTGCTGACCGGTTTTGTTTTTATTTTTAAATGAAAATTTGACTTGTGTTTATGGGGTGCTTCTTGGATAAGATTTTACTGCATCCTTTACATTTTTATGAGTCTCCGAGTTTGACATGGAAGATTTTAGAGTTCAGAAAGATAAACGTGAAGGTCAGAGGTCACAAAGATATAGTCTAAATAGTTTGGAACTGTTTACAATCTATATTGTGCTTCAGCATCAAATGCAGAAAAATAGGTTGACTGATCAGCTTAAAAAAAAAAAAAAAAATTTTTTAAATACTAATGAGTCACCAAATACTGAAGTGAAGTGGAAAGTTATTGTCATGAGAAAAAAAAAAAACATAAAAATTGTTAATTTGCTATTTTATGCATAGATGATCAGAAAGTGTAGGTTAATACCTTTCAACAGTAAAGTAGACGATTTAAAGATCCATCTCATTGACTACAACATCGAGACGTTAAAAAAGGCGCTATTCCCTTTCTTCATAAAAGATTCAGAGCATTATGTATATTTATATATATAAACTCCACGAGACTTGTTGACCTTAGTTTATAATTAAAATGTTGCAAATGAAAAATGTGACAGACTTATGCTTGAATAAAAAAAAAAAAACTAAAATCATCCTTTCTCAAAGATAATATAAATAGTCCTGAATTGACTAACTTGCAGCTAAATGATAAAATAACTGATAGAGAATAATAATGGCTAAAATTTGGTACAAACCTCTGATTTTTGTGCAATATGTGACGTCCGATTAATGTTAAAAAAAAAAGAAAAAAAAAGACGCGTATGTGTGGTCCCCCTCTGGTGCTGCATGTGAGATGACGCCACAAAAAATAGCAAAGAAATGATTAACATTGCCTCACATTTTCGCCAAGTTTCAGAAAAAGCTAATGGATGGGGCAAAATGTCATTTTTTGCAATTTGGGGGCATTTGTGACCTCTTTTGGGAACGCTGAATCCCTGTAAAAATGGACCAATGGTGCTGTTTCATGCTTTAAGTCATGTATATTTGAATTCAGCACCATGGAAAACCACTATATAGACATACATATCAAGTTTTTGAGTAATATGAAAAAAAGAGCTCTAAGAAGGCATGTTTTATTTTTAAAAGTCCCAGAGGGATGCAAACCAGAATTTTGCTAAGGTCACCCATACTGAATTTATATTAAGAACAATAGCCTCCATATTTTGGTCAAGTTTCAGAAAAATCTAATGGAGGGATCAAATGCTATGGGGGCAAAAAGTGTAACTTTTGGCCATTTTTGACCTCTTGAGCCCCTGAGGACGCTGAATCCCAGTGTAAATGGATAAAGATGCACTTTCAGACCTTAACGTGTATATTTGAGTTGACCACTGTGAAAAACCACTATATAGTCAGATATATCAAAATTTTGTTGGGAAACAGGAAAAAAAGAGCCACAAAAAGGGGCGTTTTTAGTACTAAAAGTCTCCAGGGACGTGAACCAGAATTTTGCCAGGATCACCCATACTGGATTTATATTAAGAACAATGGGTTCCACATCTTGGCCAAATTTCAGAAAAATCTAATAAATGGATCAAAAGTTATGAGGCAAAACGTGTAATTTTTAGCCATTTTGGGGTATTTTTGACTTCTTTTTAGCCCCTGGGGACGCAACGGGAATTTTTGCAGAAAAAAATTTTTTTACTGTGCACATCTATTTAATGAAATACAATTTGTGACAAAATTTCAGGAAAAACTAATGAACGGTTATCTGGCAATCGTTTGAACTAATGGACACCATTGAAAACATAGTTCCCTCTCCGATATATCGGCGCGGGGAAGGGGGGGGGGCTAAAAAAAGGAAGAAAGGAAATAAAGGAAAAAACGAGGAAGAGGAAAAGAAAAAAACCAGTCGCATCTTATATGCTGCTGGGTCTCATTGAGACGAAATGAGATGACACCACCTTAGCTAAAAAATATATTTTTAGAGAAGGTGCATAATTTGGAGTCACAAGTTCAGACTGCAGCATGTGGATATAAAGTACTGAAATGTAACAATTTTAACCACAGAATTTTAAGTTAAGGTACAGAATAGTTAACAATTTGTTTTTATAATTAACCACTGTTACAGCTACCTTAATGAAAAAATTCCTGACAGTTTTGCTTTTGAGCGATTCAAACTAATGAGGTGTGGTTAACAACTCGTCAATCACTATAAAGTCATTTCGGTTAACTTACAAAGTTTTAATACGAAAGTGAATACAAACATTTTTATGGATTTTTTTTATTTTTTTAATTTTCTTAGTCACTTTCATTATTTAATACTGTTTTTACTTGACTACACAAAAACTTTGTTTACTAAATACGGAACAAAATATTTCACAATAACAAAAACAAAATTAGATTTAAAGCAAATACCAGGCAACGCCAATCTTCACTTCCTGGTTCCAGTTCCAATCTTATTTTCTTTTAAAAGAAGTCAAAAGCAAAGAAACATATTCCTCCATACAGCAGACTCCCTCCTTTCTTAACATACTTTTCAAGAATGTCAGGATGTCTGTTGACGAAAGGAAAGAATGTCACCAGAAAAGTGTTCTTGAAACATGTTACTAGTAATAAGGTCTTCTGCTTGGATGATTTGTGAACGGATGATGAGAGTGGCGATTCTTTTATATGGAAAGCAAATATGCAAGACGCAAAAAGAGAGAGATACAGGCAAGAGAATAAGGAAAGAAATACAGAGATATAGACGAGAGAGAGAGAGAAAAAAGAGATACAGGCAAGAGAGAGAGAGAGAGAGAGAGAGAGAGAGAGAAACTTCTTAGAAGAGTCTTCACCTATATTTATGTTGGGTAACCACCCATTATCAATTCAGGCTTGCAGCTCTTTATTATATTCTACACAAGCTCTTGCAAGGATGTTATACTTCGGTATTCTGTTGCATAATTTTCTTGATAGCTGATCAAACTACTTCCATGATACTGTCCAGTTGGTACATTGGTCGAATTTCACGTGCAAGTCCGGCTGTTTCAGCCCTATTGTCACACCCAGAATGAGAGCCGCCTCAGCAAACATATCTTGCCTCATTCATCAATATGCACGCCACCAAATTTCTTGACATCAATCCTTAAGTCGAATACCAATGGCCTGCTGTTTACCAGTCTTAAGGAGATTCTTGTTGGTCATTGTTAAAGTTATGCTGCCAACATCATGGATTAGAAGGCATTGCCTATCTGCAATCAGAATTGTAATACATTTCTGTACTTGACAGAACCAACTCATGAGGAGCAGCCAGAATAAACCAATGCCATCCGCTCTAACCCATTGATCATTACCTTTATTATGGGGAACATTTCTAGTTTATATGAAGAGAGTAGTGCTGGCCTCTTGCAGATTGCCTCATTTTTCAGACACCTTGATGCAACATGTTCTTGTGACTGGCACCAATAATAAAAGCAGTATGTCTTGCTTTGCCCCTGGGTTGCCGACAATCTCTAGCAAAGTGATTGGGATTTCCATACTTGTGGCACAGCACTGCTACTGCGTCCTGCTGGTCAGGGATTGAAGGTGAGTTCACAGGCACAGAAAGAATTCTGTGTTGCCCAACACTTTTCAAGGATGCCAGTTTGTTGACAGGAGGAAAGAATGACACTAGAAAAATGTTCTTGAAACATGTTGGAGTAATACAAATCTTCTGCTCCAATGATTTAGGAGTGAATGAAGGGAATCCTTTAATATGGAAAGCAAAAATGAAAAACAAAAGTTTTAGAATGATATAGAGGCAGAGAGATAGAGAGAGGTGCAAAGGAAATAAAATGTGTGAAAGAGGAAGATTGATGGAGGGGGGGGAATAGAGTGGAGAGAACTGCATAGAAATAAGGCAATTGTTTTTTTTATACTCAATTCTTATCTTTTTTTTTTTTTTTAAATCATATTCAAATGACAAAATTAACAGAAAAAAAAATATTTCAATATTTGGTTTTTCAGAAGACGAATTGGCATCAAAAAATTCTTGTAAGGAAAGGCGGAAGAAAAGGAATGGCCACTTACAATGGAAACCAAGTTAAATTCAGCTTTTCTCTGTTCAAGACTACAATAAGCAGAGGACGTTTTTACAAATTCTATTAGACGAAGAATCCAAGCATCTTCATAAGAATCGTTCTATCGATCTTCACGCTCGAGTCAGAAATACCATTCTCATCACTAAACACAGGTTGAATGGACATTTAAGAATATTTGTAATTCTTGTTACATTAACCAGGTCCAATAGGATAACTTTCTCTTGGGTATACAAGAGAGAGTGATGGAGGAGCGGCTAGAGTTTATTACTTGAAACGAGGATGGTAGCGTCATATCTTTCCTGGAAAACTAGACAGACAGGGATTTTTACAGATACAAGATACCGGAGTTTTCCGGTTATATAATTTGGATAAAATTTATGACACTGTAACCAATCCAAGGTATTGTAATCTGCTTAAGACACTAAACTACATAAGAAAGCAGAACTTGTGTTTACTTTTGACAGCCTTATAACACCCACTTCCCTTATTTTGTCCTTTAGTTCTCACATTCCAGGATAGATGCTTCCAACAAAAAAGGAAGAACTGTTTTCTGGGTCAAAATCTATCTATCTAATATTTATTGTTGCCAAGTTTTTGATGTTGAAGTAGTATTTTGTTTTTTAGCACTTTACATCAAGTGGTTTAATGCCTTATCTGGGGCCCACTTCCACGAACTTTTTCTTTTATTAAAAATTGAATATAATGATATCTAATTTATTCCACCGCTAAAACGTTCATAGATGAAGCAACGATTGTTAAAACATGTAACCATTTTGAAAAGAATGACGGAAATAAATGGTCAACAAAAAATCCAAATTGAATGATAAAAAAAGTGAAAAAAAAATAATAAACAATGTAAACCCTGAATTGCTCCTCTCCCCCCACCCCCACCCGATTATTACTACTGAAACAATCGTTATTAATAGGGCGGGGAAGACAATTTTTATGGGAGGAACCACAGATGGTTTTGAAGATATGAAGCTACGCTGGCTGGCGTAATGTTGCAGGGCACGATTTCTATATGTATTAAGATACCCCCCTCTTGTATACGAAAGGGATGGTCATGCTTTTGGACTGGTTGACATAAGAAATGATAAATATCAGCACTTAAATGGTGTAAACAACCATTAACAAGGGTTGCGGAGTCGGGGATAGAGGTTTTGGAAGGAGGTGGACTAGTAAGAATGCTAGCAGTTTGATTTGTTTTGTTGTTTAATCTCCGAAGAATCAGCAGTTATTTTAAAATATTTCCATATTCAGACTAAGAAGTCTGAATCAGATATTTCTGTATTCAAAGAGTCAGAGTCAGAATATTTAGAATCATAAGAGTCCGAGTTGAACTTTATACTTTCTGATTCTTCAACCCTGCCATAAATCACGATTTTTTAATTCGTCTTTAGATATTTATGGAAAAGTACAACATCCAACTAATATAACTGACCACAATATTGAATACGTTTGCATAAAACATGTAAAAATTTACCAAGCTTTGTAAGCTGTACTACAAAGCAATCGAAGGTGAAAGAAAATGAATTGGAAGAACTGGACAAGACTTTAAATGATTAAAAACTTGATTTATGTCTCCAAACTGTCGATTAGAATGCACATTTCTTACTTTCAGTTCAGACAAAAGACATTCTTCATACAAACATACGAAAGCTAAAGATTTTGATGTTTTTTTAATTGGAAGTTACGCTGTTTACATAGAGAATTTGGCAAGCAGCATGTAAATTGCTATACAAAGCAATGTTCATACAGATTTTCAATGTCCATTTTTGGACGGCAGGATATGAATGTACAGTATTGAAATATAACAAGTTTAACTACAAAATTGTTAGGTTGTGGTACAGAATAGTTAATTTTTTTTTTATAATATTTTTAATTTTTCAAGGCTTTCTCCAGACAAAATTCAAGTTTTCAGAACAAAAATTGGTATATAAACAACGATATATATATATATATATATATATATATATATATATATATATATATATATATATATATATATATATATATATATATATATATATATATAAATTAATTAACAAAGTCATTTCTATTTATCTCTTTATTCCATGAAGTAGTTTTGAAGGTCACAGTTATTTACCAGAAGTTCTCTAACACACAACAAAATTGATCAACTATTTACAGTTTTCGCCAGTTTTGTGTTTAGTGCCAGCCATGTGCAATTTCAAGGCACTTACATCCATTTTGCTCAAAATACACAACAATATGCCTGTCGACAATCATATTTACATTCCTTGTATTATATTTGGCCAACCAAGTGCGATTAAATGTTATTTTCCCCATTATAGATTGGTGCACACTGTGTTCATTTCACTTTTAAAATGTTGAGTTTTTGGTATTGTGGATACAAGAGTTACGTCCCCTTATCACAAAAGCATCTACTGTTATTACATAGAAATTGTCAAGTAGTTTCTTAAGGAACATAACTCTTGCATACACAATAACACAGCGCCATTTCAGAACAAGATATTTCGATTTTATTTTCAAGACTTAATATTTTTGAGGAATTTTTATTAATAGTTCAAAAATAAAAGTATTTATTTAGATTTTATTTTTAATATTTCGACAAATTTTTACTGGGCATAAAAAATACAATTTTCAAGGCCTATTTGAGACATTTTCCATATTTTCAAGGATTTTTCAAGGTAATAGAAATAAAGCATTTTCAAGGCAAAAGTCAAAATTCAAGGACTTTTCAAGCCTATGCAAACCCTGTAAAGCTACATACTGTCTGTAAAATTCCAAGCAGCATGTTGCTTCATAGGCATAAAAAATTGTGCTTACCAGCTTTTCTTTGTATTAATTTATTGTTATCATTGCTATATTAACATCGAAATGGGTTATTATTATTTAAATCAATAATATAACAATGTGTTGAAATATATGAAAATATAGGATAGAGAAAAAAATCCATAGATATTCATATACCTGCTTAATTTGCAAAACTACTTTTTAAACAGTCTATAATAAATTAATGCTTGGTGTTATTCATTTGTAATTTTATTGTTTACTTTCCAATATACCTGCAATAATTTTCTAGATATTAATAGTAATTAATTAATATTAATAAAAATTAATGATAAACCACAAAAAAGTTTCTTAAAAGATGCTCATTAATTATCGAGATAATTTAAATGAAACTAATGTCTTAACCAGCTAGAAAGATATACCGTAGGGCATAAGAGTTTAAGAGAGAGAGGGGGGGAGATAATTGCACCCTCTCAGTGTGCAAAAGAGGTGGCCCTTAAAAACAATTTCTTAAATTTGTGTCCCTCCCTTTCACTATTTTTTTATTTTATTATTAAAAAAAAATAAAAACAAAAAAAATCCTCCCCTACACATTAAAATATATGAAGACTTTTGGCTCTATATCTTTTCAGAAGATACATTTAATAATACAAACTTTAGCTTACTTTAGTACTTGTGCATCAATGTATCCAACAAAGTTTTATTTGATCCGTTTTATGTCATCAACCACTTATGGATTATTTAATTCCAAATAAAGTTGTCAAATATAATTCTAAGGTAGATAATTATTTTAGAGTACCAGAATATGCTGTTCTTCGGAAGAAATTTTACAGTGAAAGCAGAAACATTACTCTTAGAAGAGAACTTAGGAAGAGTTGGTTGGTTGGTTGGTTGTTTTTGTTTCACGGCATATCAACCCTGTTCGGGTTATTTAAAGCCGAATCCAAAGATTTTGAAGAAAATTTTTTAATAGAATATATTTGTTGTTTTCACGTCGGTTTCTATTTAACCCATAGTTGTGACTAACAGGTACTACCACTCCGGGTCAGAGTGGACCTGGAAGCAATGGTAATTAAAGGGTGGCTCCACACTCCCCAAAGCCCACAAGCTGGGACCTCACCACTGGATATAGTTTAAGGTCATATCCAGGACCCCCATTGAGGGACTTTTACCCTCTGTAGGGGGGCAGTCGGCGTATTCTAATGCCCCACCGACAGGGCCAGAACTTAGGAAGAGAGAAGTATTACTCTTAAAAAAAAACACCCAAGAAAAACATTACTCTTTGATATTGATAATCTTTATTTTCAACATAATTGAACTTCAGGACCGTCGTCTAGTATTTATTTAAGAAAAATAAAAAATAAAAATCCAGTTTTGAAGAATCATAATACGGTTTAGAATGAATTTATAGATACTAGAGTATGACATGGCCAACGGATTGATCAAATCAAACCTCTCCAACCTCCTATCTAGCAGAAGTTAAAGTCAGGGTAGAAGTGGACAAATGGTGACAATTTCTGCTATACATTTTCTCAGTAACAACTGATGGCTTGATTGCGACAGACAGCGACGATCAAAATGGTATCAAGCAGCATCTCAAAAAAAAGCAAAGAGAGATGCGGATAAACGATGAAACTGCAATAAAATGTTAAGATAAACCAAATTTATCATTATTATGCAAGTTATTACTATTTTATGTATAAACAAATATTGCACACACACACACACACACATATATATATATGTGTGTGTGTCTAAAGAAGCTTTGAAAAAAAAAAAAATGCAAAAATAAAAATAAAGAATGCAGTTTAAATTACCGGAAGAAAAAAAAAAATTAATTATAACCTATCACAGACTAAGCACCTACATAAGACTTCTAAAAAGTTTAAAATGATAAAAGAGAATACATATATACTAGCATGGGTGCCCGGCGTTGCCTGGGTGTTTGGAGGTGTGTGTTGAGCAAAAATAAAAAAGTGGTAGTAGGAAGGCAGGCTCGAACCCGTACTGTGAAGGAGGAAAAGAACGGAGAAAAAACGCAATGTCTTTGCTGTTATGACCACCATCAAACCGAAAGTGACGTAGATTTAAATTAAGGCTAGACAATCGAAAAGAGGGGATGACTTTCGAAAATATTGGCGAAAAAAGTGACCCTTCCCTGTAGAAAAGGGCCCAATTGAGGGTGAAGAAATTAACGTATTTAGCCAATTTTTCGGTATTTGTCGTCTGAAGGTAGAACTTCAAAACGATACTGGTCTTGTGAAAATCCGTCGCCCCTCTCGAAAGTTTTAGGCAAACATGCATACATACATTTATATATTGGTAGCTCAAATTTTCCACCCAAACCGATTAAAAAGCTTGCCCTATCTCTGAATACCCTTTATGTTTAGACCAGAAATTGTCTGAGTAATTTGGTAGAGATCGCAGAGGTCAATTTTTTTAAAACTTTGACCCCTATTATGACCCATTAACATTTGTTTTGGGCTCAAATCAAGTTATTAAGTTAGATCCATGTCCAAGGAATCTATATCTAAAATTTCAAGTGTTTAGACCCAAAATTGTAGGAGGAGTTTGGTAGAATTCTCAAAAGTAAAATCGTTGAACTTTGACCCCTTAATCGCAAAATTTCTGTCCGAAAACCAATCACATCGATTTTCCCAAATCTCAGTGCCCTGTATATCAAATTTTGAGTCTGTAGGCTAAAAATTGACAGAGTTATTGCGTAGGGAAATGTACACAGACACACACACAGACACGTTCACTTTTATAGATATATAGATTTACTTCAGTGTTCAATACGCAGTAGAGCTAAGTATGAAAATATCTTTATTCTCTGGGAAACTCAGGCTAAATGCACAGTTGTATGGTTTGCAATTGCTTTTAAGTCTCGGTACTGTTTACTCTTGCTAGCTAAACAATAGGCGTCTGTCTGTGTGTGTGTGTGTCTAGGATGAAATGTAGGATTTTATTATACGAATAAATGTGTCTAAAATTTTGTTCTAACGTTAAATAATAGCTAATAGTCTAGACATAAATTTTTATGTGGCATCTGTTATTGCAAACCTACAGTGTTTTAGTCCAGAGAGGAATTTCTGCAATCAAAATATTATATACTAGCAGTTCAGCCCGGCTTTGCTCAGGCCTTATGTAGTGTTCATAACTTTATGTGCATATATTAAAAAGTTTGATTCATGTCCAGGTAACCTACATCTAAAATTTCAAGTGTTTAGACCCAACATTGGCTGAAGAGTTTGGTAGAGTCTGCAACGGTCAAACTTTCAACTTTGACCTCTTGGAAACCAAATTTTCGCCCAAAAACTCGTTAAAAAGCTTGCTGCATGTCTGAATACCCTTTATGTAAAATTTCAAATATTTAGACTCAAAATTAGCTGAATAGTTTGCTAGAGACCGCAAAAGGTCAAATTTTTAGAAGTTTGACCCCTTGGCAGTCAAATTTTCGGCTAAAAATCGATTAAAAATCTTGCTCTATGTCTGAATACACTTTATGTAAAATTTCAAATGTTTAGACCAAAAATTGGTCGAATAATTTAGTAGAAACCGCAGAAGTAACATTTTTTTTATAACTATTACCCCAATTTTGATCCCTTAACATTTGTTTTGAGCTCAAATCAAATTAAAAAGTTGGATTCATGTACAAGTAATCTACATCTAAAATTTTAAGTGTTTAGACCAAAAATTGGCAGAGGAGTTTGATAGTTTTCAAAGGTCAAATCGTTGAACTTTGACCCCTTGACAGCCAAGTTTCTGGCCGAAAACCGATTAAAAAGATTTACCTAAATCTCAAAACCCCTTATGTAAAATCTCGAGTCTGTAGACTGAAAAATCAACAGAGTAGTTTGGTAGGGAAATGTACACACACCGAGACAGACAATTTCACATATATAAATGAGAATTAAATTATGCAAATTTACAATTACAGAATTTATTATTCAAAAACCAGGAATACAAGACAGAATAAATAATTTCCTTATTCCATGGAATTTCAAAAATGTTTTTTCTTCAGAGAAAAGTAGAAGATATATATATATATATATATATATATATATATATATATATATATATATATATATATATATATATATATATATATTATACGCACATCTATTATATGCTATTACACATAACAGTATACATATACATTATAATATGCATATCTACACATTTATAACATTGGACTTTTTTATCACACTGACATCGATATTAAAAGCCTACTTTTTCTATTTTTTTAAATTAAAACAAACTTCTTACTATACTCAGTCATGGGTATGCCAGTGATTTCATAATAGTTAACTCATTTGCATACCCTTTTGAATAAAGAGCTTTCATTAATTATTCCTTTTTCATGGTTTCTTATTTGATGATTGGTTTCATTTAACTATTACGCTCAGTTCTATTTATGCATAGTTTTTACGTTATGCATAATTGCATGGCATTTAGAATGAAAAAGTTAGAGCACATGCACCTGCATATTTATATGTCTACATATAAAACTGACCTTGCGCGTGTGTATGCGGAATGGTTTCTACCAAACTCCTCTCTTAATTCTTAGTTTACAAACTTGAAACTTGATATATAGGGGATTTGGACCTGTGGACCAAATTTGGTTTTTAACCAGTAAAACTAAAGGGGTCAAACGTGAACAAAAAATTCAACTTGACAGTCAAAACCTGTTACTTCTGCGCATGTACACATATTAGTCCTCACGCGAAAGAGCAGGACATAAAATGTTTTAATAATAAGAATAGCAAAGACTTTCGCTGGCAAGGACTACTATTGACTGTAACCAGTTATACAGTACTTTTGAAACTTTCATCTCTATTTTTCTCGTTATGTACTGAATATTTGTTAACGAAACCTGTATGAAATGTGTTCCTTATTAAATTTTGAAGATTTTCTATTCTGAAAGAAGTTTAAAAAAATTTAATCTAAAAAAGTTATTTTAAAGTTTTTGTTAAAAAAATTAAGATTTTCTCATTATTCAGACCTACAATAATACAAAAAGGGGTTGCAAAAATGAGTTATGGTGTGAGGAGAAATACAAACTGAAATAGAGAGAAGGAGAGTTTTAAAATATAATCTTAAAAAGATAAGATACAAGTTAGAAAAGCATTTCATCCAAGGCATGAAAATCGTTAAAATGTTTTTACTATAAGCTTTAAAAATAAAAGTACAAGATTCAATTTGAAATTTATTTATCTTCAAAGTGCACTCTTAAATTTTACAAAGTAAGGTACAAAAATTTAATTTAAATTGAATCAAAAAATTACCTTGGATTTATTTTATATAATGTACATTTTGTTACAATTTAAAAACATTATCTTTCATCTAGCAATTAATGATATAGATATAAAATTTTCAATGATTTTTTTAAAAAGTGCAACAGAATGTACATTACATAAAATAAATCCAAGGTAATTTTTTGATTCAATTTAAATTAAATTTTTATACCTTACTTTATAAAATTTATAAAAGTGCCTTTTGAATATAAGTAAATTTCAAATTGAATCTTGTACCTTTATTTTTAAAGCCTATAGTAAAAACATTTTGTTTAACAATTTTCATGCCTTGGACGAAATGCTTTTCTAACTTATACATTAATAGTTTAAAAGCCACTTAATTTTTAACATTTTCTTATTCAAATGTCGATAGAGCACTAAATGTTTTAGTTTTGATTCTCTCATGGTACCCAAGTCATTTTTTATTTTTTTAACATTTGAAATCATTACTATATATTGGGCACAATATAATAATCAACATAAAATTGGCTCTATAATAAATATAAAGTCCGCATTTGGGTAGCTTACTAGTAGTATATAATACTATAGACATAAATAAACATACATGCAATATATATATATATGTATTATATAGGTATTATAGGTTCGTGTATGTCCGATTTCTGTATAAAAAGAGTTCTAGAAAAAAACAGGAAAAAGAAAAAAACAACTCCCATGAAAATGTTCTGATAAGGCAATGTTGATAACGGAAATCCATCTAGCAGTCATGACAAGCCTAGTCTTCTCCCGTGAGACAACGACCACCCAGGGAGAAGTTTTGAGAAAGCTCACCCAGTTCTGTGGCTTAAAAAAAAAAAAAAAAAAAAAAAAACAAATATGGATTCCTTTCTAGGAAGAACTTTGATTCTCTTACCACACGACGGGATAAACTTGCAGTCCAAAAATCTAACACCCTCTTAACTTTTGATAATTATTGATTATTTTTGCAATTTTTGAGATAACGATTGATAATCTGTATCATTTGGATTAAGACTACAAATCTCATCTCCAATTTTACTTTCACAACCTTTCAGCCAATGTAGTCTCAAATCTAAATTCTTAGTATCAGCTCTAATGAAGGTTGAAACTTTAACCTCTAAAAGACCCACTTTAAAACAAAATAGCATTTCATCTCTGGTACAGAGGTTGAAGGTTCAACCACCAGTGAAGTGAATATAATAAAGATTACTCAAGATTTCCACCTGTTGATGGCTAATAGAACGAGAACAATCTATCTCCGTGGATTAAATAAGGGTTTCAGTTTGAAAATTTGATTTTGAGACCATTAGTCTAAATAATCCAAATTTAGCCTTTGAGAGAAAACCATAGCTTTCCCAATATTCTGTCAACGCTGGAACTCTGGAATCTGTATACAAACCTTAAAGATTTTTATAAGTCTAGATGCTTCACGTAAAGTTTCAAAAATTAAAAACTTAATTGCTTAATCAAATAAGGAGAAAGATTCAACAATTAACGATTATTCAGACTCCTAATAAAAATAACATTAATTAATTGAGTGAATTGGTTGCTTGTTTCATTGGCAGATATGATCTAGGATCGGTGATCATTATTTTTTTTCCAAGTCTTTCTTTCAGTAAAAGTTTTTGTTTTTATTTTTAATTATTCATAACATATTCAGCGGACATTTATGCATTGGAATTTTTTTTTTTTTTTAAATAAGGATTGATGATTTGCATTATTTAGATAATTCAAACTACTTTTCAAGATGAGGAGAATAGTATAATAATCCGAATAATCCAAAGAATGCAAATTACCAATCCTCACACGGACTGGCTGGAAACCATTAACTCTTTACCACCAGAATTTTTTTATGCAATAAATTTTTTTAAATCATGAAACCCACAAGTGACGGAAGTAAGCCTGCAGCTGATGCACGAACATAAACTCCTCATTCACTTGTTGAACCATGCATAGACCTGTACATTAAAGACCAGTTAGGCTGACAAGCTATACGAGTATGAAATAGGTTTTTGTTTTTTGGAAAGGCGACTTGAAAGTACAATTCAGCAGTAAAGAGTTAAGATATATGCATATACTTTCAACGCTTTTTTTTCTGCGTTTGGATTCACTGATACTTTTAGTAATTGACTTTGTGAACATCCACAAAATTATTCATCAATTTACCAGCAACAATTCTGTGCACAGTTTTGTTTTCCATGTCTCTAACACATGTACGTAGATATGCTTACAAAGTCAGAAAACAGTACAGTCCATCACCCATTAATTTGTATTGTTGGAATTATCTGTACTTTTATCATCTAGAGTGTTATTCTCGCAATGTTTCGCTCAATGCAACCTTTGACTTTCTTCAGGTGTATCTTTTCAAACTCGGGAATTTTTCTGTTTAACTCAGGAATCTGCATGGAATTTCTAATGGAACCCTTTATTTAATAGTATACTCTTGTTTTACACCTGAAGAAGGCTGGAGATTACATCGACCGAACCATTGTGAGAATGACACTCAAGATGATAACAGTAGTTCAAATAATCCCAATAATATAAATTATCAATCCTCATCTCAAAAAAATAATAAAACAGCTCTCATGAATTTTAGAAATATTTTCGAACACTTAGAATTGCTAAAGTATGAAACAAACTATTAGCATCAGTTGTTGATTGCATCCTTAAAGCAATCTGGATTTCTCAAATTCGCCCAAACTAATCTTCCATAGACATACATCAGGACTCCTACACTTAATTTCTGACAATTGTACATTGTCCTATTTGCTAATCATGCAATTTTGAACCTCAACACTATCACCATTCATTATATTTAACATCTGTTAAACATGGCATGTGTGTTATACATGCTTTAGTAAGCGACTTCTAAATTAACCTCTTTGCCAGGTCTTTATCCCCAAAGTTCATTTTTATCATCCCTATGTTTTCCTATGATTATAATCTGCTCCCTAACTCAAGAACTCTTTTTTTCAACATGGCCATTACCATCAAAGTTTACACTTCAACACATCTCCCTATATGATATTTAATGTTCCTCCGAGCTCATTAGCACTAAGCCTGACTCACATTACACATCTATGTATCATTGTCACATAATTTTTCCCCATGCAACGCATGTCTTCAACCCTTGCTTGCCAGGCTTCATTTCTATACATCATTATACCGCGTACACATGCACGACAGATTCTTGTCTTGGCTAACAATGGTAACGCATTAATGGTTAGTAATGGTAGGAGTTCCCTTACTATATATTATTTTAAATTACGATTCAGGGCATTAATCTATCAATACTCAAATCGGGGGGGGGGATCTATTTTGTTGTTATGATACCATCTTCCTAGGCATTACCTTCTCCTTTTTAGGAGGAATGAGGTAGTGTAATATCTGTTGTCATGAGACGTTCTCCCAGAACGTCTCCTTTGTGAGGCGCAGAGGAGGAGGAGGAGGAGGAGGAGGGGGGGGAATACAGTCCATTAATCATGATACAATCCTTCCAGCCTTTTTACTTCCTTACCTGGTCGTGTATTTATGAGTAATTAATAACTGTTGGTAAAGTATATAAGTAAAGAAAGATAAGAAACTGTTTACGTAACAATGTTTATAATCTACAACACCTGCGCATATGACATGCACAAATAAAGTTATATAAAACAAAAAAGCTATTATCTTAAAAAGATGACTAGAGATAAGGATTATATTGTTTACACGGTCTGATTGAATTCTAATAACGTATTATAAGAGTAATTTTTGAGGTGTAAATACATTAAACTTCTTAGCCTAACATTTGCGGGCAATATTGACTGGTCAAATACAAAGAGGACATTGCAAAGACTGCTGCAAAGAAGGTGAATTCCCTCTATCGAGCTAGAAGACTACTCACACCTGAGAGTATCCTGTATCTTTACAAGGCCACCATTCGCTCATGCATGGAGTGTTGCTACCACATCTGGGCTGGTGCATCTACCACTATTCTCTCCCTCTTAGATAGGGTCCAAAAAAGAGTTGGCAATCTAATCGGTCCTTTATCAACTAAACTGCAGCCACAGTGCCATCGCCGCAATGTTGCATCACTGTGCCTTGTTTTAAAAATATTTTAATAGAATGTGTTCTGATGAACTTGTTTCACTTGTACCCCTCTCGCCATACATATCCCCGATAAACCCGCTTAGCAATAAGATCTCACCCCTTCACTGTTGATGTCACTAAATGGCAGAAAGCTTTCTATTCTAATAGTTTCTTCCCTCAAACGGCTAGACTGGAATTCCCTTCCTGCTGCCTGCTTTCCTGGCTGTACTGATATGCAGAAGTTTAAATGTAACAAATATCTTGTTAATCTTTCCTAGACGTGGCCCCAAATAGTAGCCCCTTACATCCATATGGTGATATGATTTTTAAGGGGGGGGGTGAAAAAAAAATATTAAAAATAAATAAATTAAAATACTTCTCTTAATGGCATTTCTGTTAGTGATTCGTTACTGGGACATAACTTGAATGCCTACTAGACACTATCCACTAGTGTCTCTGTACAAAGGTGTCGGAAAAACTTGGCATGAATATACTTTCCCATAAGTAAACGAACTAAATATTCTAAATAGCAGAATTCACAGCCAAAATAAGATCAACTCTGTATGGCTACACCACACTGGCTTATATGAGAAATGGTACACCTTCACCAAGTGACGTTGCTTATAGTAACAACACTAAGCTGAATACTCCACCCGAGTAGATGAATTCTGGTTGTGGAATTCGGTAAGACCAAGAGATCACCAGAAAGATATAATATATTTAATTCGTTAATTGGAAGGAAAATTGATATTCTTAACTTGTTTTACTAACTCAACATTTGAAGAGATAAAGAATTTAATGGAACACTCGAATATGTATGTATCTCATGTTGAGATCCAGTATTAACCTCAAGAAGAAGCCTCTTAATATCTGAAAACTTTGAAGTAAAATAAAACAAAAAGTAGATTGGTGTTTTTTTTTTTTTTTTTAGGTCATTGGCTTCTCATGATCCCCATTTGAACATGTACCTCCAAACAAGAACGACACATAGCTACCCTGCCGAATATTCTTAAGTCTAATTGGGCACTTTCTCCAAGTGACATTGCGTATAGTAATAGCACTAAGCCCAATAGTCCACTAGACTAGATGAATTCTGGTTGTCGAATCCAGCTTTCATAATAGTGTTTTTACTAAAAGATCACCACTTATTAAAGTCAAAAGCCACTGCAAGGAAACGATTGCCAGTTGAAAGATGAAAAACTATAAGATGGCTGGGGAGGATTGTTGAAAGGACCAAGTTTGAATATATTTAGGGGCAGTTAATGACCAAAATCTTTACGTTGGATTTGAAGATGCCCCTGTTGTAATCTGCAGGAAAGCAGTTCCATGGTAATGTGTTCCACAGCTGGAAAGCATTTGCAAAAAAGCTTTTTATGGAAGGAAGGAAGAAAGGATGGTGGAAAATAGAAGAGCTCTTCCTTTGAATGACTTACATGGCAGAATCAAAGATTGGTGCTCAGTTAAGCACCTTCCATGAAAATAATGGAACACCAAGAGACTAGCAACGTCTCATCTACAAGAAAAGGGTTGTAAAGAACAGAAGAGATTATCCTCCACTAGATTCTGATGTTCATTTTGAACTGTCTAGACAATGAAGAGTGCTCCAACCGATGATAAAGAATTAATCTTTGAACCCACTAAGACATTTCTAAAGGAACCGAAAGAGATTTGTAAACTTATATAGTTGGAAGTTTCACTTAGCACCAAGTCATAAATTTGTCCGGCTTTTAACAGAAAGAAAAAAAATAATTAAAACCAGAAAGGAGGAGAAACAGGAAAAGGGAGACGGAGTAGAAAGAAAGGGGAAGGAGAATAAGAAAGGAAAATAAAGTTTCCGCGTTTTATTAGTTTTACTTCAAGTTACCAGTGTATGCCAGAAAAGAAAGAGTGAAACGCGAAGAGGGGGTTAAAAAGTCTCCATTTATGTATGTGTGTATGTGGGGGGGGGGGTTGAAACAAGAGATGGAGAGAGTTGTGTGAAAAGATCTCATTCACTATTTTAATTCAATCAACACACACACACACACACACACACACACTGAACTGAAAAGCACCAAAAGAGAAGGAAATGAGATGCAGAAAATCTTCAGAATAAACATTTAAACTTCTCAAACACAGAACTACTGTTCCCCAAAAATTCCAAGATGTGTCAGGAGACCAAAGAATTCGGTAGATTACAGTTATAATCATTATAAAAATAAACTAATGCAAAACGCAGACATGACTGTTGGGAAGGCAGTCCACTGGGAACCATGCAAGCGTCTACACTTTGAATATGCAGACAAATTGTAGACCTAAACTATAGCCAATAATGTATAATGAAAATCAGAAAATCCTCAGAGATATGGAAATACAAATTCGTCCAAACAAGGATAATGAATGTGATAATTAACAAAGAGGGGGGGGTGAAAATTTGTAGATTTCACCATTCCAGGGTGAAGATGAAGGAGATAGAAAAACTAAGTAAATGCATGGAACTGGAAGCATGCAACATTAAGAAAACAATTGTAATACCAATAACTGTAGGAGCACTAGGAATAATTCTGAAAATAAAACGTTTAAAAAAAAAAAAAAAAAAAAAAAAAAAAAAAAAGGAGAAATTATAATCAAAGAGAAAATTGACACCATACAACATAATGCACTGATGAGAACAGTTAAAATATCGAGAAAATCCTTGAGTGCGGAAACTAACCAATAAAACCAGGTCATATTGATCAACCATGGTCAAGAGGAAATAGAAATAGAACAATTATGTAGAAATGTTACATGAATCAAGGTACTGTCAGAAACTCTATAATGACATTTTGCCCCCCACCCCAAAAAAAAAATAAATAAAACGTGATGGCAGCACCAAACGAGACAAAATTGTAAAGGATGTAGAGGGATAGTTCACAATGTTATTAGAGGTAACAACTAAATTTCTGCTCATATTGCCTTTACCCTTGCAGTGCATTGTTGAGGGAAAAGGAGTTATAACTAATATAAATATATATATATATATATCTCACACACAAACTGGTCAATCGCTTTATTTCAGATAGTAAAATATCAATATTTCATTAAATATACGTCACAAAAAAAAACAAAAAAAACTTGTATCCTCAAAGGACACTGCTTTAAGGCTAGTTATTTCCCAAAATTTTAAATCAAATTCATGTGATATTTACAAAGTTATGGCATTTATACTGTCCATCGCTTTATTGCAAATCTCTTACAATGCCAAAAAAAAACAGGTGATTGAACGTTACCAAAAAGCAAAGGATTGTTGCTGGAGTTTCAGAAGGATTGGCCATAAAGATTTAGCCATGGAGCTGGAAAGAGATGCAAGAACCTTGGCTTAATTCGTGAACAACAAATCCAGAAAGGACAAGGGCACCAGGAGAAACCTTTTAGATCATGATATTTGGAAAATTCGTAGGGAAGTCAACAGAAACCCAAACAGCACCAGTGCTTCCATTTTTGCAAGAGACGATAGCTCCAAGATCCAGGCAGACCCGATGCAATGTGTTGAATGAAATGGCAAGAAACATCAAATTTCTTCCAAGACCTCCACTGAGCAAACAGAGGTAAACAAATAGCTTGGGCACAGAATTACATGAAAATAGATTTTCAACATGCCCTACTTACGGATGGGGCCCGTACTACTCTTGATGGTTTGGATGGATAGGCCAAAGTTTGGAACTCTAACATAACTTCGACTCCCTACAGAGTTCATCGCCAACAAGGAGGTGGAGGCGGAATGTTTTGGGCAGGAATCATTGGCGATAAGTTGGTTGGACCATTCCGTGTGCTAGGGGGTGTAAAGCTTACCAGCAATGTGTATGCAGCCTTTTTGGATAATCATTTGTCGCCATAGCTAAATGACCTACCATTGTCACGTCGCTTTTAGAGGATTTTTATACATTATAATATACCATCCCATTCTGCTAGGGCGACTGCAGCCTTCCTTGAATCTATGCGCTTCATTGGAGAAGTTCATGATCTGGCCACCATGTTCTCCAGACCTTAATTCCATTGACTATCTCTGGTCAATATTGAAAAGAGGCAGGAAAGCAATTTACTTCAAAGGATGCCCTGTGGAGGAAAATAATTGATGTCACCAGAGCCATAACTCCTTTTAAGATCGAACAATCGACTTCCTTGGTGGACAAAAACTTATTTAAAGCTATTTAAAAAAAAAAAAAAAAAAAAAAAAAAAAAAAATGGATATGTTGATAAATAATTCATTCATTTGAGGCTTAGCACTTAGGATGTGCTTTTGTTTATTTATTTATTTATTTTTGTTTTTTAGAGAAAAATATAAAAAATAAAGTTTTCATGATTAGACATTGTAATTTTGCCCTAAAACATTTTAAGAGGCCTACAATAAAGCGATAGACAGTGGAAATTCCTTGATAAAGAACAAGTCAAAACCTATATGGTCCGACTGATGCCTTGAATTTTAGCAGAAAAATAAAAATTAGCCCCAAAAGGTGTTTTTCATCCCTAAAACACCCTTGGGCTAAGGCCCCAGAATTTTCCCAGGGTCAAATATTACATTTCCAGATGTATACCCATGTGATTTTACTTTTGGGTAACTTTCAGCAAAATCTAATAGTCGGAAAAGATTTTATGTTTCAAAAAGTGATATTTTTGGCCATTTTTACCCTTTTCAACTCCCTTTTTTTATCAAAAATCTGAGAATGTTACATTTCCTCCCTTGGGTAGTTGTAACTTCATGCAAAATTTCAGAAAAATGTAATGAGTAGTTATTGAGAACAAACGGACGTGGGCAAATTGTAAGGTACAATCCGACTAAGTCAATTAACCAATAAAATGTCATAACTTAATGAATGTCGCATGAATTTGAATAAAATTTGAGAAATAACCAACCTTAAAGTAGTCCTTTGATCATACAATTTAAATTTTTTTGTGACGTACATTTAGTGAAATATAAATAGTTTACTAATCTGCAATAAAGCGATTGACACAATTTATAATGTAGAAAAAGTAGAGAAATTTTAACAAGAGAAGAAAAAAAACCCGTATATTTAAAGGAGTGGAGTCACTTATATGCTTAGTTTATTATTTGATATTTAAAAAATTTTTTAATTATTAATAAGTTTGTCAATAATTTAAAAAAAAAAAAAAAAAAAAAAAAAAACGAAAATATCAAATAATAAACCAAGCATACAAGAAATAAGTGTTGGTGGCTTCACTCCTTTAAACACACACACACACACACACACGTTATATATAAATAACATGTCAAGTTGCAAATGTGTTGATAATTTAGAAACAAACACTACTTTATAAAAAATATAATTTGTTTTATTTGTACGAATATGAGGTTGTTTGTTTTTTTTATATATCATTTAGGATTTCATGGTCAAGAACTTTTCTGTGGAACACGTTGCCATAAGATTGCTTCCCATAGAGTTACAATTTAGTCATCTTCAAAGTCAATGTCAACAAATACTTGTCATAAAGCATTCACAAGTCAATTTTTTTATTTATTTTCCTCTCATTATTCATCATTAAACTGGCAATCGTTCCATCTCAATAGCCCTCATCCTTTTTTTTTCTTACATAGGAATCACCACTTATCAAGGCCCGGAGGCCACTCAAGGATAAGAGTTAATGGGTATATATTAGTCAATGTGATTATAGCGTAGTAAACATAAGTAGTGGGAATTTTGTAAATTTGATTACTTAGGGGGACATCAAGAACTTGTTTACGTTGGACTTGAAGACAGGTTGTAGTCAGCTGGAAAGAGAGTGGCTTTTAGTATTTAGATGATCCATTAGTCGTGCTAAAGTTATTCATCTCCCAACTGATAATCATTCAAACTCATCAACCATTAGCCTTGAAAGTGACTTGATGGTCATAGAAATTTTTATGAGCCAATAACTTCAATCGTGCAAGCTGTATTTTTCAGTTTTCACCATTGAAATATGTTGTAGCAGGTTAGTATTCAACTTTCGGTTATTAAAAAGATCTCCAAAATGTGCCTCAAAATTATGCACACAAGTTAAAAATGAATATTCTAGTTAATATTTTAAAAGTTAGACATTTTATTTTAAGAATAAAAAAAAAGGATAGCAATTATTTTTACAAAATGTTTCTTTATAACAACCATACTATTGCAATTGATATATCATGATACATAAGTTTATACAAGGTCATCACAAAAAAAAAAAAAAAAAAAAAAAAAATGTAATCTCTGCCAGCTTTCATTTTTTTTTTTTTTTTGAGGGGTAAGGCGGGAGGGGGAGCAAGCATTACGGAGATTAAGAAATGGAAGGGGTGATTTTATTAAGATTTGGCTAACAATTATAATAAAATACATATTTCTGAAATTAAAAAAATGTTTTTAATAAATACAAAGCAAGCTTAAATCTAATTTCGGATTTTATTTTTATTTTTTTTAATCTAAAATATAGATATTCAAATTTAATATAAATATAAAAAATAAGATAGACAAAAAAAAAAAAAAAAAAGATTATGTTGAAGCAACAGGACTTTTTCCCATGATGCACTTATACTTGTAAAGAGAAAAGAAAAATCAAATCTGAAATAGATTCATTTTGTTTTGGATTTTGTAAAAAAAAATGATTCTTTAGAATACAGAAGAATAAAATATGACGTCCTCTTTGCATTAAGATCAATAATTGATTTTTTTATAAAAGAATTTGTCAGAAAAATTTGAGATAAATATTCACACACCTTGTTATCTAGAGACATATAGATTATTTATGACTAGCTAGCTTTGCCGGCTCACTATTACTTTGCATTTGAAATATCTATTTAAAATAAATATTTCATTCATAACTTTATTATAAACACAAAACAGAATCTTTCTCATTTATTCATATTAAACATTAACATTTTGGTAATTTTCAGACAAATTTATTTTCTAAATGTGTCCAGGAAAAAAAAAAATTGTTTTTTCACTTTCACATTAGAAATAAATGTTAACCTCATTATTTGGGTTCTTCAGACTACTGTTCTCATGAGTGTCAATGTACTTGGAAATATCAATTTTAAAAGTGATTTTCTCTTGAAGGTTGAAGGTTCAATTCTGAGTGTGGGCAACAAAAAAATACAAATTGCAAATTACTTAGGACCTCTATCCAGTCATGCTACCCCCGTGAAGTAAATAAGGGTTCTGTTCGAAATTCCATCCAAATTCACAAGTTCGACAGAAACATTCCCGAGTTTGATAAGATATACCTGAAGATCAGAGGTTACATCGACCGAACTATTGTGAAAATAACACTCAAGATGAGAATAGTAGACTGAGGAGTCCAAATAATATGAATAACCTATCCTCATCTCTAAAATTTAGAAGTGTAAAATCTCAAATTGTTGAAAATCAAGAAAGAAACATTTGACTTGGAAAGAGAGAGGAAGGAGAAAGGAAAAAAGAAAGGAGCAAGAGAGAGAGAGAGGAGGGGAGTCAGACAAGCAGGGCTACAGTGGCAAGCACTTCAAAGCAAGAAGAACAGGGCAGAATTACATAGACAAAACAAAAATCCAAATTCTGTGATCATTTGACAGATCGTGAAAATGCTTTGCCCTTTTTCGCAAAGTCGACTTTTTTCATTTATTTCTTGGAGGAAAAAAAATAAAAAAAGTTACGTTTTATTCCAAATTAGCTGCCCCACGTCTGTGTTGTCTGGGAGAGTAAATTAACACAAAAAATTCTATACCCAACCTTTAACCGAGCCAGCGTAAACACAAACCCCAAAATGTTAAAAGCAGACCTCTAGAAGTTTCTGCAATTCTGAATCAATGTTACCTATTATTAGTAATAGCATAATCACAAATACCATGGTTGTTTATCAGCCGGAACCCGTATTCCTATAGACACTTATCTCATGCATACTACTCTGCTGGTATGCATTGATCTATAATGGTAACTTGAATAGAATAAAAATCAGACTTAATCAGATCTACCTACACTATATTTATGCCCCCACCCCGCTTTCTAATTCAAAAACATTCTAAGTTTCATTATTGTATATATAAGAAAAACAAAATACTAATGCTGTCTCTCCATTTTGTAGGATGGGGTAGGGCATAATGGATTAACTGGAAAGTGTTACTGGAAAGCACTTTGTTGAATAAGTTGTTTCATCTACTTGTGAAGAAAAGAGCTTTGGCTTAGAAAATATCAACAAAAATTGATATCAACACATTACTGCATAGTTACAAAAAAAAAAAATCAAATACTTTTGAAAACAGTTTTTTTTTTATTATTGGGGTGAGCACTTATTAGACTGTGTTGATAAGAATAGTCAGTAATCAGAGAATATGAAAAAAAATAGGAAAGATTGTTTATTTGAAAGTACATATTGCTTGAGAGATTGTGCTTCTGCCATATGTGTGATATTCTACAAGGGTCTGTGTGATACTATCGATGCCCCCCCCCATCAAGTGCTAGAAGTAGGGGGAAAAAAAAAAAAAAAGAAATCTAACAAAAAAAAAATCTAACAAAAGAAAAGGAAGTAGGTTTACCAAAAAAAAATAGGAAATAGGGTTTATCAGTAGACAAGGTATGGAATTTGTTCCTTAACGCAGACAAAAGAATTTTTACACAATATTGTTAGTCAGTAATGCAACAAAAGGAATCAAAACTGGACTTTAAATATAGCAATATAACAATGGGTTTATGATGATGGGGATCGGTTTACAAAGGTTAGTTTTTTGTAACGTTTTTCAGAGTGTTCAATTCACGATGATTGGGAATGCTTTTGCAATGGTCTATTATAAACAGTTGGAAACTAATAAAAAATAGTGAATATTTGTAAAAAGAAAAAAATATTTACGAAATATTTCGCATAAAGTGAAATTATAGAACAGGTATTTAAAAAAAAAAAAATCCCTACCTTCTCCATGTTATGAATAGTTTTCATTATTTAGAAAGCCATTCATAACATGGGAATTCAATTAAAAACGTTTGATTTCCTCGTGCCAATTATTACAGGAAACTTTGCCTTGACACCGTCTTCCCTTATATAAAGCAGTAACTGGAGCTGAATTTCAGTGTCTAATCTTTACCATAACCTCTAGGTAAAAGTACTGAATAATTAACAGTTTCTGAGCCATTTAATGCTGAAGCTTCATGCTTAAGATCAATTGATCACAATTTGTTATTTAGAGCCATAGTTGAGAGGTAACTGCAGGTTCATACCATTCCTAACTACTCTAGAGTGTTCAATGACGGCACACAATTCTGACTTCAAAGATAATGTTGCAATGAACAAAAGTTTTTGTTTATTATTATTTACAATGTAATCATGATAGCAAAACTTGCCTTCAACATAGGTCATTTTTTAAGGCTACTGCAGCAACTTTCTTTTCGCTTAGTTTACATTCATCATAGTTATGTTTGTTTATTCCAATAAGACCGTTCATGACATCACTTGATGGAAAAATTTGAATTGTTGCTAATTAAATTAGATTTTATAAACTT
This sequence comes from Euprymna scolopes, assembly GCF_053919585.1. Lineage (NCBI taxonomy): Eukaryota > Metazoa > Mollusca > Cephalopoda > Sepiida > Sepiolidae > Euprymna > Euprymna scolopes. The sequence continues at coordinate 36,290,866 of NC_136512.1, read as the reverse complement.
ATAAATTGAACAAAATAATTCTATTTTACTTACCTTGAAAAATTAAAATTCAAAATCTGAATTCTCAGAATTGCAGGGGGGGGGGGTCCAATTTCTGAAAATACAAAAAATAAAATTAAAATTGTTAATAAATTTGTAAAAAAAATATGAAAAAACATCTTTAGTTTATTTCAAAATAAAGTTCTGTGGTGATTTCATTCACTTCAGAGAAATCGCTCTCCGCATTTATTGATAACAGAGTTTTGATCATACCTGCCATGCCAGTCAGTCGGTGAACTGGTATTATAGCAGAGTTTTCCTGTTTCCTAGACTAGTTGCTTCACTATGGCTTTTATGGTCTAGTCTGATCTACCTTAAATTAGAAGGACTGATGTTAATTACTTTCTTTATTTGGGAGGGGGGGGCATATAGAATAATATAATTTTTGGAACAAGTCACCAGATTAAATCAAATGGAATTAGATGAATTCAGGAATAATGTTAAAAACAAAAGGAATTAAGGCATTAATGAGACCTATCAGGTGATGTACAAGATACCTTCAATAAGTTCCAGACTTTTTGTACAGGCACTTAAAAATTGTCATACTTCTGTAAATTCAGTATGTTATTGCTATACATCTTATGAAATAACTAACCAATTTTTATGATTGCAGGTTCAAATGAATAGCTACAGCTCCACCAGAACGGCCATAGCCGAAATTGAACTCACTACATGAGTTTGTAGCATAATTCAAATCTTGTCGGTAGCTGAATACTTGATGCTTCGCCAGGCCTATCAAGGGTATTTTTTATTGTAACGCCATCACTAGATGGGGTGCCTACCATGGCTTAAGAGAGTCCCATCTACCCTCGAGAGAAGGGTAGACTGCGCCAGTTTCTCAACCTGATATTACCTCGCGGTACATACAGCACCTCGCCTTCCCAAATAATCACCCATCTGGTATTGGCCAGGCTGAACGTTGCTTAACTTCGGTGATCTGGCGAGAACCGGTGTGTCAATGTGATTGTGCCATATATACAATATACAGTGATGATCATATTTATTGGCACGGTAAAATAAAAGTTAAATTTTGTCTAATAAATTCTAAAAAAGGGATTAAATTAAAGAAAATAACAAAGTATATTATGTATTTTTAACTGGCCTTTCCGATGCAGCAATCGGATTTTAGAAAAAATAAATAACAAAGGAACAACAAACATAATTGCAAAAAACCCTTGTTCAAAATTATTGGCACGGCTTTGTTTTTCTTTTAGTATCAGTATAATATCAATCAATTTCCGGTTTACGTGCTTTCTGAACTTTTTTATAGCCATATTATGCTTGTTTAACGCTAATTCAGTGAATAATTTTTTTCAGATAATTTTTAGATAGCGATTTATTTAAACTATTATAAGTGACTAAATTATAATTTTCAATCGCCATGGTTAAAACTAAGGATACACAGCGAAGACGTCAGGAAGCTTGTTGTAGCATGCCATACCAATGGGGAGGGCTATGATAAGATTTCAAAGAAGCTAAACCTTCCCAAATCCACTGTTAGAGCCATAATAAACAAGTTCAAATCGCAAGGCCACGTTATGAGTTTAGAGGGTAGAGGGAGAAAAAGGATTCTTTCCCCAAGAGATGAACGGAAAATTGTTCGACAAGTAAAACAAAACCCAAGGATCTCTGTTGGGGAGATTGTTGATGAACAGAGCACCTCTGGAGTGAATGTATCTCGACATACAGTTGGTAGAGTTTTGAAGAGAGCTGGTTTAAAAGCATGTCGTCCGAGAAAGACTCCCTTATTGAAGCCTATGCACCTGAAAGCAAGGCTAGCCTTTGCAAAACGTCATATTGATAAAGATGTTGCATTCTGGAAACGTGTTCTATGGACTGACGAAACGAAAATAGAGTTATTTGGCCATAATAAAGTGTCTTATATTTACAGAAAATCTGGCGAAGCTTTCCTGCCTAAGAACACCATACCCACAGTGAAGCACGGTGGAGGCAGTTTGATGTTTTGGGGATCCTTTGCTGCCTCTGGACCAGGGCGACTTGTTAAGGTCACAGGTAGCATAAAAAAGGAAGATTATGTTAAAATATTGGATGAAAACCTGAAAGACTCTGCTAAAGAGCTCTCACTTGGTCGTTGTTGGTGGTTCATGCAAGATAATGACCCAAAGCATTCGGCTAAACTGACTAAGAAATGGCTTGAGGACAATCATATTAATGTTTTGGAGTGGCCATCACAAAGCCCAGACCTTAATCCAATTGAAAATTTATGGAGAACATTAAAATTGAGGGTAATGCAAAGGAAGCCTAAGAATCTTATTCAATTGGAGGATTATTGTCAGGAAGAGTGGGCTAAAATTACTACTGAAGAGTGCAACAACTTGGTTGTAAACTATGAAAAGCGACTGAGGAAGGTAATCAAGGCCAAAGGCTATACAATTGATTATTAAATAAATCGTGCCAATAATTTTGAACAAGGGTTTTTTGCAATTATGTTTGTTGTTCCTTTGTTATTTATTTTTTCTAAAATCCGATTGCTGCATCGGAAAGGCCAGTTAAAAATACATAATATACTTTGTTATTTTCTTTAATTTAATCCCTTTTTTAGAATTTATTAGACAAAATTTAACTTTTATTTTACCGTGCCAATAAATATGATCATCACTGTATATATATATATATATATATATATATATATATATATATTATACGGCACAATACAGCTATAACAGGAATCTCAATATGTTGATTACAGTAGCACCAACTATAGTTTTCTCCTATCTATCTCATAGTAGTAGTTGTGTGTAAGAAGTCATCGTCTTTTTCTTTGAGGATGTAGTTATGATTCTTTCATAAAAGAACGCATTGTATTTGAGGTTTTAATAATTTTTTTTAGTGTAGTTTTATTACAAATTATTCATACTTACGTCATCCCCCTCCTCTTCCCCTATAAGGGAAAAGGAAAGTAAATTTGGAAGTAAATCTTTGAAAAAGGAAAGTAAATCTTCGAAATACCCTGCTCTGTTCCATGGACAAAACCCAAATGATTTTACTAGTTTTGTCTTTCCACATGATACTTTCTTACATCACTATCAGAAAGAAGCTTTTGATATTTTTAAGCAACATCGCCCTCCACCCCCACCATTACACTGGGACAGACAGACAATTTTTCTTTTGACATGTTTATAATAGACTAGCAGGCCGCCCGGCATTGCCTGGTCATATGATGTGTTGAAATACGATATTATAATTCATGCAAGTTACGTATTTATTATTATAATAGACAATTATCTGTCAATTATATTGAACTCAATATATGGTAGCAAGATCCAACCATTATATATATGACTTGGATGCCATCAGCTAGAATCGAAATCAAAACACCTTTATTCCTTAGCCTCTGAACTATGCGCACACACGTCATCTAGATACAGTACTGTCTCGTATCACAACTTATCAGTGCGGCTAGACTAGCACCTTTCCCTAGTCAGGGATTGAACCTACAGCCATCGCATTGATAGTCGGCTGTTCTACCAATCAGCCCATAGGATTGGTGCCCATAAATTACCTCAACAAATGTCCATTTAAATAAAAACTCACCCACTGCTTAATTCACCTGTCATCCCTTTTTTTCAAAGATGGAATTGCCTGATCAAAGACAAGATACAAGCAAGCAAAGTCCAGAGTTTTATAATTATATAGATTATGTCATTATTTAATATTCTTGAAATATCTTATCCCTTGTGATATCGTCTTCTGATCATTTCATAATATTGTTAATTATCAAATTTTGCATAACGTTTACCACCATAATATATTTCTCTTACCTTGCCAGGTAGCATAGTCTTCCGAGCATTTTATATACTTTCTTACTAGTTAAGATATGCTACCTCTAATCGCATACCTTTGCTAATAGTAGTATATATGACAAAAAAGAGGAAGTAATGACTGAGAAGATGGTTTCATAACAATATAACAGATACTACACTACTCTCTCCCTGGTTTTATTATACAAAAATAGTACATTAGTCTGAAATAGACAAGTAAACTGAATCGAGCGTTAGAAATAATAGCATAGTGTCGGTTTCAGACATTTTGATGAGTAATAGATTTGAATATTGTATAACAATGTTTACCACCTAAATTTCTTTTTCTTTTTACTTGTCTGGTAATATTTTCCTAAAATGTTATATTGTAAGTCTCCCCTACTCATTTAGCTTCAATCTTTATTTCCCTTCTAAAATGCAATACTCACAGAAACAAAAAAAGTGGATGTACTCAAAACAATTGTTTACAACTACGTCTGCAAAACCAGGTTAGACGATTACATAACAATCAAAAGGTAAAATAATGTTAATTAACCAATCATAACGTTTTCCTACACAATTCATTGAAACCAATCTAGGAGCTTCATAATTTAGATAAAATAAGGAGATTCCAGAAATGTAGAGGGTTTTTTTTTCCCTAGCTGATATCAGAATCAGAGCCTTGACACAATTGAATACTAAAGGTAGCAAGTTTTAAAACCACGTTCGATGCAGCAGAATGCTAAAGACATCACAAGCTTTCCGACAACATACCATTTATTATGTGCGCGTATGCAGACAAAATCTGCTCTCAACAAATGAAGAGTTCAATAATTAAATTATTAGAGGTTAAGATAAATTAGTTTACCAATGAAGCTTAAGGTTGGGGGGGGGGGCGTACAACATCTGGAATCATGGAAGTTAGAATGACAAGAATGATATTATTATAACAGGACAGGGGGTTGGGTCATTAGAGAGTGGGGGTGACTCATGCAAATTTCTCGGGGTGGCAGTTGGTGAAGGCAAATGACAAGCAGCAGCTCCCTTGGGTAATTAAGTAGCATCTTTTTGCCAGATAGAGACGGTGGATAATTCATTAGGCCGAGGTTAGCATCAAATTTGGATATTTCAGTCAACTGACCAGATGGTGTTCAGGTCAAATATGTAGGTTGGTTAGGTTAGAAGCTGAAATTAATCAGGGAGGGGAGTATACATATGAACAAATAAAGAGGGGAAAAAAAAAAAAATCGAGCTTACTGACTTGTGTAGAACTGACCTTAGAAGTTGTGAGACCAAAATCTATTTTTATTATTGTTCTCCAACTCAATCATATTGAACTTTTACAGCAATAGATCCAAAACTATTTTTTCAATGATGATAACCAACCCTTCAATTTCATAGGTTTTACTTTTTTTTTTTTTTTAATCAAATTCTTAATTTAAAAGTATTAGGCCAAACTTTTAATGTATTTTTCATTTGCAAGACGTTTACACATTTGTCATCTGAGCAACACTAAGTTCTACTATTTAATACGGAAGATTCAGTATAGCTTAATTGCCATATATTTTCACATCTATATATATTTGTGTATTTTACAGCATATTTTCATTTAAGTAAACATTATTAAACAACAAAGTGTCTTTGCTTGATAAGACAATTTAAATTTTAATTTTCCGAATGGTCCAATTAGTATTTCTGTCAGATTGGTGTATGCAAGGTCAACCTTAAATTTTACATTTTCGAAAATCAAAATCATTCTGTAGATTTGATCAAAATTAAAATTAGGATTCTAGACATAAGGTTTAGTATCATTATAATCTTTGTAACGAGACATAAAAGTGGTGCAAACCATCTGTTTAGACAATAAATTTTACTAGTCTTAGGGCGGGTATTCTATGTGCGTTACTGTTTTGTTCCTTCTACCCATAACTAATGGCACATAAAAAACCGTCGCATGAAAAAAAAAAAAAAAAAAAAAAGCACGTTGCAGAAAAAAATTCAAGTACGACATTCATTATAAACGTCCTTTCAATAATGAACCAAAATCATTTTCCTGAATCTGCCAAATCAGGAATACTCATCTGTAGTAGTTTTGACAATCCTGCATAACACAGGAACGGGAGTCAGTTACCGGACATGTATGCCAAAAAGTGTGTGAGGGTCCCTTCAGAGAAAAATATTGTAAAAAAAAAATACCTAGCATTATTAAAGCAGGTGATGTAACCACCCAAGTACTTGATAAGATTTTTGTAATTTAATTCTTGCAATTTTTAATTTTAGAACAATCTATATCTATAAAAGTGAACTTGTCTGCGTGTGTGTACATTTCCCTACGCAATAACTGTCAATTTTTAGTCTACAGACTCGAAATTTGATATACAGGATACCGAGATTGGGGAAAATCTATGTAATCGGTTTTCGGCCAGAAATCTGGTTGTTAAGGGGTCAAAGTTCAATTTGACCTTTGGGAACTCTACCAAACTCCCACAATTTTGGGTCTAAATACTTGAAATTTTTAGATATAGGGTCCTTGGACATGGATCTAACTTAACTTGATTTGAGCCCAAAACAATTTTAAGGGGTCATAGTAGGGGTCAAAGTTAAAAATTAATTTTTTTTTTTTTTGCTCAGCATACACCTCCAAACACCCGAGCAACGTCGGGCACTCATGCTAGTATAATAATTAAAATTATCATTAACAATTATCTTTAACCTCATTGCATCTGTTTGCATGCTAAAGTTAAATAGGTTAAACTTTTTTTTTTTAATTCTCCAATGACCATCTTGATTAGCTAATAGTTAATAGAAAAACATGAAGGGTCTTGATAAAATCATATTCCATCAATACAGCTATTTATATTTTTTAAAACATTTCTACTATTTTTAAGAAAATTGATTTATTTATCTATGTTAAGTTCAATCTTTTCAAATTATTTTAAAGTGATTTTCACTCATCAGGGCTCTATGGACAATTTTATCTTTAGTTGATTTTGACAACTAAATATTTTCGTTTACTAGCCAAATAGAAAAGTTACAAGTCAAGTGATTTTTGGAATATGACAGCTTTGTTTCGTGACCAATACATATACCATAAATATTGTTTTGTATTGTTTTTTTTTTTATATAAATGTAATTCTAAATATACATGGAATTTTATGTTGAGACTTATAAGATATAAACATTCAAATTTCTTCAGATGTTTTTTTTTTAAACAACCTTCGTTTAATAAAAATTTCGTTCTATTAAACAATTATTGTTTAAATATTTTGAGTTTGCTGCTTTTATTTAAAAAAAATAATTAAAGACATTTTTCACTCAGTAATGAGCATTAGAAGATTATCGGTGAAAAAAAATAAAAAATAAAAATACAATCGCCAAAAGAAAAACATTTTACTTCTAGTCGCCATATGAAAAAAAAAAAATCACTTGAAAATGCGACTGTTCACTTACAATGTAAAACCTAGCTTATTAAAAAAAAAAAAAAAAAAAAAATAGTTAAAAATCGTACCCCAAACCCTGAATTTAATTAAATGAAATTAAAGATTTTTTCATTAAAATAACTAATAACATGTAATTTATAATGTGCGAGTTATTTATTAAACTGATTTAAATTTATTAAATTATTCATCTAAATTTATGATTATGTTTAAGAATTAAATTAAAAACGCTAATCAATAAAATATTTAATTTATATTATGTAAAATTGTTATTGACGTTTTCAAATATTGTCCGGTGACATTTTAATCAAACATATAAAGTTATCTTGCCGGATTTTCAAAGTTAGCCCCCAAATAATCTATTCGGCATATCAATATTGAATTTAGACTACTCTATCATTGCATTTTTATTGGTATGGATATATTTTATTTTTTGTATGTTCTTTTCTGAAAATAAATATTTCAGCTAAGAAATTTTTTTTTTTTTTTTTTTACAGAGGATACATTTTTTCCTTCATTTATCAAATACTCTCACATTACAGGAAAGTAATCATGTAATGAGTTATGTCCCTTAACTCCTGCAAAATTAAATATCTGGAAGCATTTTATATTTTTAAACATTAAAAAGGAAGCTTCAACAGCAATTACACATTTCTTAAAAATTAACAGATTATGGACAAAGTTTTCAGAAATTCTCCCCACTCCCACAAATTTGCTAACAACATTGAAGTTACAAAACCTAATTTGTTTGTTTATAAACAAATCAGTCCTTTTTCTTTTGCTTCGAGCAATGCCAAGTAGGCAAAACTGATCTATTATAGAAAGAGTAGTTACCCATGTGTGTATGTTTAGCTAAATATCAAAAACTACAAAAACACTCACAAAGTTGGTATATTCCTGATCTACATTGCCCTAGATGAATAAGAACATTTTCATTCTTTGTGTATCAACTGCCAGGTTTTGTGAAGCAGCGAGGAGGAGAGGGATAATTTTATACAATACTTTGGGAAGAAAATTTTGATTCATTCCTTGAAAAAATCTATATAAAAGAGTTGTCTATCTATGTATCTATCTATCTATGTATCTATCTATCTATCTATGTATCTATCTATCTATCTATGTATCTATCTATCTATCTATGTATCTATCTATCTATCTATCTATCTATCTATCTATGTATCTATCTATCTATCTATGTATCTATCTATCTATGTATCTATCTATCTATCTATGTATCTATCTATCTATCTATGTATCTATCTATCTATCTATGTATCTATCTATCTATCTATGTATCTATCTATCTATGTATCTATCTATCTATGTATCTATCTATCTATGTATCTATCTATCTATGTATCTATCTATCTATGTATGTATCTATGTATCTATCTATCTATGTATGTATCTATGTATCTATCTATCTATCTATGTATCTATCTATCTATGTATCTATCTATCTATCTATGTATCTATCTATCTATCTATCTATGTATCTATCTATCTATGTATGTATCTATCTATGTATCTATGTATGTATGTTCAGCTACAGAGGAATGCACTGGGAGGAAGAGAAATGGGTGTTAGAGAGAGGGGAGAGAAAAAGAAAGATAGAAAGACAAACAAAGAAGTAGAAGTTTTAATTGAAATATACTATTGCCCTGGACACCAGATAGCCCTGCTAGTTAAATATAAAATATATAAATAGGTGGTTTTCTTTTAAACTTTGGGTAATTTTAAATATTTTTGTAACTAAAAAGTATGCAATACAAAACGGGCACAAAATCTCTAGTGAAATTTTTTTTTAAATGAACAAGTAAATGACACTAAACTAAACTATCCTTCAATACTCTTCAGTGTCAATGTAGCATTAGAAAAGCCATCAATCCAGTTAGACTTCAGGGCTGGAAGAAGCGGTGTAGTACCTACATCAAAATGTGGCTCAGAATGGTAATGCAGAATTCATTATTGGTCAACATATCTACGATTTTAGCTGATGGAATAGAGACTGTCACTCATGTTAATGATAGCAATGGACGACTGTGCTTGATCGGCCTTCATTTAAGACTGAATTCATGATCCGAGCTGAATGCAGTCAAGTTTAAGATAAAAAATTTTAAAAAACTTGCTTGAATGATTAAACATTTTGGAAGTATTGAAATATGAAAAAAAATTTCACTCCACTAACGTTGAATTTTAGCAATGGGTGATTGGGATAGAGTGAGGGTGTTATTTTGTTATGGTTAAAGTTAAGGTTTTTGACAAGATTCTTTTGTTTCCAAAAAATGAAATGTCAATCCCACTATTTGTTATCATATTATAATAGCAAATACAAACTAAAACGGTTAAAATAAACAATTTCTTTGATAAAAAGTTATTAAAATCTTCTTAGATGAATTTTAAAGGTGTGAAACTTTGAAAATAAAAGTTTTTAAGTACCTCTTAAATTTGTTTTTATACCGGATGTTGATAAGCACAAATTTGCCTAAATCAATTAGAATAATCATTATGGGGATGGAGAGACGAGAAAGCACCTATTATAAAGAGTCATAAATGAAGAATTGGGCAATAACTACAGCAATAGTTGACATAACAGATTAACGACTTCCGAGCATTAAAAAAAACAATTTCTTTAAACTGTCAGAATCATTTTATTTCAGACTAGCGGGGGTACCCGGCGTTGCCCGGGTGTTTAGAGGTGTGTGTGTTAAATCAAAACAAAAGAATAAGCGAAGTAATCATCCAGTTTAAATATTATAAAAAAAATGTTAAAACTTTAAAAAAAATTTTTTAAAACTAACGTAAGGCAAACGAACGATGTTAAAATTTCTTAAAATCGGAACAAAAACAAAAAAAATTTGAATGTGATGAAAAAAAAACAAAAAAACAAACGTTAAAACTTATTTAAAAAATCTGAAAAATAAAAACCAAAAAAAAAAAAGCAGAACAATATTCAACCTTTAAAAATCGAAGAAAAAAAAAAAAGACATCTCACACCACGATTCGAACTCACAACCTTTAGATAAAGTGTGCAAAAAACCTGACACGTTACCCGCTCAGCCAGCAATACAGAGTAGCTTAAACACGTTTGAATTTATTTAAAAGTATTAAAAAACAGAATTAACACGTGTCCGCAATAAAAGTTAACTCTGCTGCTTCTATTTGACCCCATTAATGAGATCAAATAGAAGTAGCAGAGTTAACTTTTGCTGCAGGACAGCTTTTGGGTTTGTTTACCCATGTTTCCCCAAGATGTTGAGGAGGGGGGAACCAGCTCCCCATTGTCCAGATTGAATAGCAATTGTCTGATACAAGGAGTTTAGCCCCACATTGATCAAAGCTGATTGCTTCTGGACGTTTCCCGGTGTGGTTGCCGGGAACACTGGGTTTCGAATTAGTTTCAGTTTTATATAAAAAAGCTGAACGAACACAAGACGGGCTGAAATAGCAATAATTTTGTAAAAATGGACGTAAATAAATCTAGACGCAACGCGCATTCACAAATCTTTGATATTATGATCTAGGGGCTATATAAACAGTTCTAAGCGATAGTAACCACCACCCACCCCCACCGGGAGCGTCGGCGAAAAAAGCCTGTTCGAGACATACAAAAAATGTGCACGCGTTTGCCTTTATATATATATACATATATATATAAAGATTAATGAAAAGTTGAAGCGAGAAAAATAAAACTAAGATTTTTTTCTAAAGTAATTAAAAAATAATAAACAACCACTAAATCTAAAAACGTACCAGAAAAAAAGTCTGTTTGATAATTTTTTTTTAGATGAGAGTGGATAATTCATATTGGACTTCTTTGGACAACTATTCTCATCTTCGTGTTATTCTCACAGCATTTCAGCTGATGTAATCTGATCTTCTTAAAAGGTTAATCTTGTAGAAGTCTGGAATCTTTAATGGACAGAGATAGATAGCCATATTATCACATTAAAAATAATGATAGCATGCATGGGCCGCCATGATTCAGGGTGTAACGCAGGTCGTGGGAAAAGCAGACTCAACATAACCAGGGTGATTGTTGTTGCAACACCAACGACAGGGAAGTGACAGTGGCTAATGACTAGGGCAATAGCATATTCTTTTCCTTGTTTTGGCTGTCAGGTATATATCCATTGATATATTTTTATGTAGAGTGATGTGGTTCTCGGTTGATTGTATTTAACTGCGGATATATACTCGAGAGTAAAAGCAATAAAAAGAATATTCTGTTGTCCTAGCCCTACTAATGACACACACTGACAACCTGGGTGTGCCAAGTTCGAATCTAGTTCATTACACAGAAACATTTTCACTTAGAGATGTTGGCAACCATCACATGGTTCCTCCTATAAGTATCCAATGTCTTTTGTAATGGTTTGGAACAGGAAAGACAAATTACCAGTTAATAAGGCTTTATTTATCTAGAATCACAAGTATGCATGCTGAAATGGAAGAATGAAAAGATTTTATACAAAGTAACAATGCTAATATGACATTCACCCTCAGTGGAAAGAGTTCAGAGAGGGGTTATGAAATGATATGTATCTGTTTTTTAGATGATAGAGATGAACACATTGTCTAAGGATGAGTTCCAATAGGTTCTTATCGAGTGTTGTATCAGCCTGTGAGGTTTCACAAGATTCTTCAGATACCAATTCAAATGAGGAATTTGGTTGTAGAGATGGAGTCTCCGGCGAGATAACAGTCATTAGTATTAGGTGCTACATTTTGTGATTTTGAGGCAAGTTGACACAGAGACACTGTTTCCTCTCTTCGAGTTAGAAGGCATATTGAGGATTGCAATCTAGCAATTAAACTTTGTCAACAAAGAATTCATACTTAGATGACTGTATGTTATGTTTTCTGAAAACCGGACTTGGATTCAAAAGCCAACTGGGAAGAGAGGTACCAGATGTTCATTTCTGATTATACTGGAATATTTGCTCGTTAAGTGTAACGTTAGTGGCAATACACAATCACGAACAGATGGAATGTGAGATATCATGCAAAACTGATTCCCAATGAGAAATCAGTAGTCTTTGCGATGCCAGCGATATCATTTTCCATAACATGGCATTTAGTCGTTCTAACTGGCCATTTCCCTGTGGATTATAGGCAGTTGTGCGGCTCATTGCTATTCCCTTTCTATGCAAAAAATCTGTTTTGTTGAAAGGAATGATAGACCACTGTCAGAGTGAATAAAGAAAGGCATGCCAAACGGCGAAAATAGTTGACAAACAATTTATGACTGTTTGTGAGAACATATCTTGACACAAAAGGTGTTACATGATAAGGACTGTCCCCTTTTCATGTAAGCATAAAAATAGAGAATTTAGTTAAAATGAAAATGAAATAGCAACAGACGGAATTCGAACCTCGTAATTTAGTTTTAGAAATAGATTACGTGTGAGAATTTAAAAATGTAAAACAAACTTGTTTAGAATATGGATAAAATATTTCAAGGAAAGAATGTGAGCTGTCAAGTTTGTTATGAAATTTTAAATTGAAAGAATGCAGCTTATAAGATAATGTTTTTAACATATTGGAAAAATAGGTTACTGAGTATAGGAAAAGTTTTGGACACGCAGGTCCAGAACATGTGAAAGAAGGCACATGTTTTAACATGTGTATGAGGTCACGGAAAATAGAAAGTTCTAGGAATAGAGAAAAAACTTTAGAGTTAGACAGCCAGTGAAGAAACTCGGAGAGAGTCAGTCGTCTAGGAAGCGAGACGTCACTTCAAGAAAAAAATGTGAAGCCTTGAATTCTTGGTGATGGAAACACGGCCGTGTGACGAAATAAACCATCATGTGTCTTGTAAAGCTCGTCTTGTCTTATGATTCTTACAAAATGGTAAAGTGAAATTGTATTATATATTTGTGTTATAAAATGTCTTTTCATACACATCTCGACTTCTCATATCCACAATGAGAATCTACATCATGTCTACACAATGTCTGAACAGTGAACACTGTCTCATCACTCAAAGAGCTTTCTTCTTCCATTCAACACAATTAAGGAACTCACTCCAAGAGCTTCACATAGCAACACATCTATTAGTCTAAGTAATGAACATTTAAAATATATATATCTCTCATAACATGAACAATCTCTCAAAGTCACTTACAACAACATCTCTCTCTGAGTACATCAACATCCCTCTTAATAAAAATGAAACCCCTATATAACAAAGGCAAAATGTGAATTGTTAGATATTTGCTTCAACTATTAAACGGCAGAGGACCTTTGAAGTCAAGTGTCCAAATGATTGTGTCACTTTGACAAGCTTAAAATTAGTCGGATGAAAAAAAAAAAAAAATCGTGGTCTTAATTCTGCACAGACGGAATAGTTCCATATAGTTCAAACATCCTTGATGGAGTAAAGGAGGTTATGCAGATGTACAAAAGTAGACATTCGTGTAATGCCTGGATGACAATAAAACGTGTAAGTCTTGTAGACCAGTTGAATTAGTCGAGGAGCAGACCACTTGAAAAAGGATATCTACAGCTGCATTATCTTTCCTTAGACGGTATATTCCAACCTAAAAGGCTAGAGTGTATACTTACAATTGACTAAAATAGGAAGAATTTGAGGGGGAAGCAAAGGATGTTAATCTACAAAGAAAAAAAAAAAAAAAAAAAAAAAGAAATTCCATACTGAAATTATCGGCTGAGGTTTTTAAGGTGACAGGAAGACTCATTAATGCAACAATGAATCGTTTGAAGCATGGTAAAATTAACATTTTCAGAGAGAGGGGAAAGGGGGAAAAAACAAGGCAAGACAAAATGTGATAAGAGCAAGAGAAAACATGAAAAAATAAAAATAAAACCAGAGAAAAAAAAAGAAAATCGAGCCTTATGAGGAAAAAAAAAAGTCAACTTCTTTTTAAAGTGGAATTCCACTTTTTCTAAATGACAAAAAAAAAAAAAAAAAAAAAAAAAAATTCACTAAAAAGCAAAAACCTCACAACCCTGTAATATATTCAAAATTCAAAAACACACAAAAGAAAAGATATCGCCGCCTTCCCACACTTTTTCTTCACTAATGTCATCAACTAATCTAAGAGAAGGAAAAGTGATTCGATGCATTAATGAGAAATTTTTTTATGAACTGTAATCCTGTGTAATTACAGAGAAAAGCTGATCGAGATGAAAGAAAGAAAAGGGGGACTATATATAAATAGAATCTATAATTGTTAGGGAAATAAGCAGCTGATTGGTTGAACTGAAAAGAAAAACTAATCCGTAGTAATGGCCAAATGAAAATGAACTTGACAAAGCTGTAGTTTGACTAACTTATGAAAAGCCACAAAGTTTTTAAAACGGAAAACATAACAGAATCTTTAAATGAAAAATGTTATGAATCCAATTTCTTCAAATTAAGAAATTTGGGTAAATATGAAGAATTACTCCACCCTCAAAAATTCCTTTAAAATTATCACTCTTAAAGGTTTTCGGGGTCGCTGAAAACGAAACTAACATTTAAAATTGCGGTAAACGAGTAGTTTCCAAGATATAAAGAAATGTTAGTTCTAAAAAAGTGGGGGATCACTTTTCTATAATAATATAACCTAAAATGATCACCCACTTTGTGGCCACGATTGGGGGGGGGGAACAATCCATTAAAATTACCACTAACATTTAAAATTCCAAGGAACAAGTAGTTTCCAAGATATAAAGAAATACACTCACTTTATGGTCACGGCTGCCGGTTTGTTTATCGTGTTTCTTTTTGGAAGGGGGATATTCAATTATAGAACTTGTATAGTTTTTTTTATAGGTCCTTATGCAGTTTAATTAACTGTTTTAACGTAAGTAACATGCCGATATTAACTGAGCAGAAGAATATTTACTAAAACTTCTGTTTACCTTTGGTGGGAGGCGGTGGAGGGGCAGGGGTGTTTTGGCGCCCACAGCCGCCAAAACACCCCCCGGCCCTTCACCGCCTCCCACCAAATGTAAACAGGTAATTTCAAAGGATTTTCCGAGGGTGGAAAGAAAGCTTCCCCCCCTCCTCCCCAAAAAAATCATGGCCACAAAGTGGGTGATCACTTTACATTAACTTATTATAGGAAAGTGATCCTTCACTTTTTTAGACCTAACATTTCTTCATATCTTGGAAACTATTCGTTTGCCGTAATTTTAAACGTTATTTTCGTTTTCAGCGACCCCGAAAACCTATAAGAGTGGTAATTTTAAAGGAATTTTTTAGGGTGGAGTAATTCTTCATATTTACCGAAATTTGATTATAAAAAAGACAAGATCATTTTGTACATGTTATTGCCACTTTTTTTTTGTAAGAAAAAAATTTTTACAATTGAATTTCTGAAAGTCAATTGTAAATTTTTTTTTTTTTTAAGAAAATAAGGTGGCAATAACATGTACAAAATGATATCAAAGTGCTTTGGCATGATGAACTGAAAAAACTTTTGGTAATGGTAAATTAATATTTTTAAATAGCATTTATCGCACGTTACATTCAAATTCTTCAAATAGGCTTCCAAAGTTTTGAGATGAGCATTGATATTTTGTATTTCTTATCCTGAAGAATGTTAGTAGTTATATTGGCTGAAACGTTGTGAAAATTACGACCAAAATAAGAATAGTACTCCAAATAATGCAAAGCTTCAATTATAGTTTAATTCCCATGTACCAGTTGTGTTAGATATTGTGCAAGTTAAATCATTAGTATATAAAAATATATATATATATATATATATATATATATATATATATATATATATATATATAGCTAAGAATAACAAAAAAAATTTAAACTTAATTTAGATGGCACAAGCAGTCTATAGTTATCAATAGAGTTATCTTCCCTTTGCATATAGAATGTCTAAAGCTAGGTCTGGCTGGCAATGACATTAACATAAAAATTGCACACTTTTTTTTTTTTTTACATAGGCATCACCACTTATCAAGGCCAAGAGGCCACTCGAGGATAAGGGTTAAAGAGTGTACAGTAGAAATTGGACAATATAGTAATCGTTAGTAATGGAAATTCGGTAAATTTTAAAGTGGAACGGCTCATCAAGAACTTGTTTATGTTAGACTTGAAGACAACCCTATTGTAGTCAGCTGGAAAGCAGGAAAACGGAAGACAATTCCACAGGCGTGCAGTTCTAAAGAGAGTTATTAAATAAGCTAAAGGAGGAAAGACTAGCAGAAACACTAAGAGTTTAACTGCGGTCAACTTACAGAACTCAAGGTTAAAATTAATAAGCTGTGAGAATAGAAACTAATATGATCTCACATGGTTCAAAGAGAAAGGGCTTGTTTTACAAAACAAGAGCGTGTTTGAAAGCACATAAACGTATAAAATATGGGCTGACTAAATATAATTAGTGATTTTGATTGTTCTTCCCACTCCATTGGTCAGTGATTTCGAATAAAGATTAAGTTGAATAAATATCCATCGCCTTCCATTAGTCTTTTTTTTTTTTTTTTTAAGATATAAAAGACACTTATTTACCAGGCAACATTCTTTCGGTTTAGAAGGCTCATGCAGAAGTGCAAAGAACAAGCCGCTATTAAGACATGATACAATTTGTGAATGTAAATGTTTCTCTAACGATTACAGCAACTTTGTTTTCTGCATGTATACAACAGTTAGCTGATCTGTCCGTTTACTGACAAAGTTAACTCTCCTCGAATTAATGTCAAAACAAAACATCTATTGTACACGATTCATTGGTTTGGTCGGTTTTACAGCATATTAGTCCATTTTGGTTTTTAACATTTTGGCCAAATTTGTCTAAAATGAATATAGTAAAGTTGCTTTTACTGCCAACACTGACCACAATTAATGAGAATCATTTTGTCCCACAATATAATCAATGAGAACAATATGAGAATGATTATATTAGTTGTGGGACAAAATAAAGCTAAGTCACACACATTAAGCTTATTTCTTTGCTGTATGAAATACAGAGCGTATAATGTATTTGAAAACAGATTTTTACATGCACAAAAATTCTTAGAAAAAACATCCTACTGAAAAACGTGTTTTGAAGATAATGTATTGTTTTGTAATTTCATTCATTAAAATATTTTTCATCTTTGAAAAAGGGTATTATGTCATGGATGATGCGCTTATCAAGTGGTTCTAATTCATATTGGACATTACCCTAACAATGATCACGTAGTGGTTAAAGTACTTGCTAAAATTCAGTTGTAAGTTACACTCTTCTGGAGGTTGAAGGTTCAATCCTCAGTACGGGCAACACTCAAAAATATAATTGCGAATTACTTAGGACTTCTACCCAGTTATGGCTGAAGGAACAAGACCATGCTACTCCGTGGATTAAATAAAGTATTTCATTTAAAATTGTGCCGATTCCAAAGTTCAACAAAAAGATTCTCAGAGTTCAAAAAGACATACCTGAAGAAGGTCAGAGGTTACATCAACTGGAACGTTGTGAAAATGTTACTCAAAATGAGAACAATAGTCCAAATAATTCAAATACAAACTTTTAGGGATGTTTTTAATGTTACGAATGAGCTCAAACTTTTTAGCAACTAGTCGTAGAAAGACTTTAGCTCTCAAGAGCTAGACCAAATGTTAGAGGTTATGTGATAATAAAAATGAAATCTTCCTTTGCTAGATTTTAATACTTCTTTAGGAGTATACTATTTTTGACTAAGCGATTCTCCTTTATCTTTCCTAGTATGAAATGACCTTTACTCTCAAGTTGTACCCAATGTCTTTGTAGTCAACATTTCAGATTTCCTGACACAATGTCTTAATGCTATCAGTGTGTCTAGAATATTTCTTACATTTTAATAAATGATAATACCTTTTTATCTTTAGCCTTTAACTCTTTGTGGACTTTGAGAGGTTAGTGAGATTGAGAGGGTTAGGAATGGATAGAGTTTAGAGAACCTCTGCCATTACAAATCAGCAAAGTGTTACCAAGTTTGACCAAGGGAAAAGTGCATCAGGTGTACAGTGTGATGATATATGGAAATGAAACCTGACTAATGACGGTTGAAGTTATATGTTGCATGGGGAGAAATAAGAGAACAATACAACAGATGTACAATTCAAGTCTTAAAGACAGTTTGTATGACATTAGAGAAAGATTAAATATCGACAATATTGGAAAATGTCCAGAAAGAGACTTTGATGTTATGGCCACAAAGAAAAATGGATAAGAATTCTTGGATCAATAAATCAAGAACAGTTGAGGTAGCATGGTCAGTTGGCAAGGAAAGACCAATGAAAATATCGGAGGAAGTGATTTGGATGGATTCGAAAGGGATAAATAAAGACTAAGTCAAATTAGTTTGAAAGTCAATTTCTAAAAATTATCTAACACATACCAGCATAGTTAAATGGAATATAGTGCGAATTGCTATTTTACCCTCGCTTTAGGTTAATTGTAGGGGTATACTTTTCCCAGACAGTAATATATGAATGACTGCAATAGATCCAATTGGGATTTGAATTCAGCTGAGCTGATTCCATAGTCCTTAAAGATATCAATCAAGCCATTCACACACCCTTTTCTTACGCCAACATATTTGTAATTTAAATCAAATCAAACTGGGTAGCCGAGATTAGAAGCCATCTTTTTTGTTTGCTTTCTCTATAAATAAACTCTGAAAAATTACAAAAATAAATTAGATGAAAGTACTGGATGACATTAGTAATCCACATTAAATTAACGCACTCTTTACCATTTGCTATTTTACCCTCGACTTATTTACCTGATACTCCCCCCCCCACACACACACAAGGCATTTCACAAGGTCATGTCATTTTTTTTCTGCTTATTTGTCATTAGAGTTGTGCAACATTGCAGATTAGATATTTATTTTGTATTATTCAAACCACCATTCTCATATTTCAGCAGATGATGTAACCTGACTTTCATCTAAATTTGGGAATCTCAAATCAAATTTAATGGAAAAAAAAAAAAAAAAAAAAAAAAAAAAAAGCTAAATTCAACAAGCCATGTAAAGAGACAAAAGAAACTTATATAAAATCTGAATGTTTGTCCAAGACCACTATGAATCTTGATATGGTAAGCATTGGCCCAACTTCCTCTGGCAGATTGTTTCTGGAGAAGAAGCATGTTGAGAGGATGCTGCTTTCTATCGAAATGAAAGATGATACATCATTGCAACTTGACATTGGCAAATAAAATTGAAACGTAGATGTAAATGTCTATTCATGATGTACACCAGAATTGGTTGCTCAAGTGAGAACAGATTTAGTTTTTGAAAATCATTCTTCGTAGAAAGACATACTACTACTGTTCTGGTTTCAATTCCCGACATAGTACCCCAGCAAATTATGCCCCTGATAGTATCCCCCGACATCAAAGTGGCACTGTGCCTTGTTTGGGATGAAAATGCAATAGAAATACAAATATATTTTTAAAAACTGTTGAACATACTCTAAATGTACGATATATTTATGGACTTGGAAACCTATAAAAAAAAATTTAAGTAAACTCTTTAATACACAGATAAATTGTTCTTGTTGCATCAGTCAGGCTATTCACCTATAATAAGAATTTAATCTTCAACCCAGAAGACTGTCACTTAAAACTGATTGTTAATCAAGGTCTGTTGTATTACTGATTCATATGAACAATTCTAGGAATATTAAACTTAATCTTGTTTAGAAGTGTAGCATTGCTTTTCATTGTTTATTATAGTGTTGTTTTTGTGTTTATATGCATGTACACATCTGTTGATTTGCGCTTTTTCTGTTGTTTAAATTGAGAAATCATTATTTAATGCCAAATACAATTGCAAAAAACTTAATTTTACACAAGTTTTTTTTTTCTAAAGATAATTTCTCTCTTAAACATAAAAAATGAATTATCTCCCTTACATTGAATCTTTTAGATAATTGCTTAAAATTCTCTCCACTGAAATAATTTTCCTTGACAAAATTATTTTTAGGGGGGAAAAAATTGCAGCAAATCACACTTTAGTATGAATAACATTCTGCAAATATTTAAAAAAATATATCTACTTTTTATCTTTGCAGCATGATATCTATCAGAATCAAATATAAATTTGCCAGGTCCATTGCTATTTGGGTCTAACATGGAGAATTTGACAAGGTAACTATATTTAAAAAAATAAAATAAGATAGTACAAATAAAATATTCAGTTTCTCACTTTATTTTAAATATCGATTTCTACATTTTTCTTCTGCAAATTTTGGTTAACTTTATTATATATATATATTTTTTTTTTAGATAAAACGTTTATCATAAAAAAATTTTTTTTTTTAATTTAAAAAAATCAGTTTTAGATGGTTTCTTATTTCCATAAGCAAAGACAGCTATATTGATATTACTATTGCTGCATAGAGTTTAGAGAGCTTACATCCCATGTGTATTAGGATGTTATGGTCCATAAAAGAAGGGACAAACTGATTTATTGTTTATCATGATCTGAAAGCATTACAAGAGTTATTTTTGCCCATATTCCTAATTCTCATCAGTTATATTCTACATATCAGTGCACATCTAGTTTTACTAACAACCTACCCCCTGCATTTGCACATCAGGGCAGATTTCTATTTTGGATTTCTTGGATAACATTTCTAGCTGACCTTTACAAATATATTTTTTGATTATTTTTGAAAGACAACTGCTGTTTTACTTTTTTCTTTGCCTGGTGATTGTTTTATTCTGAAAATTTTGTAATATTGTTGACATTTATTTCAATTGTATATGACAATGTCCGACTACTTAAGATACTCATAAGGTTAATTTTTTAAATTTGACGTTCAGAAAAAAAAAAAAAAATGTACATCTACGTATAATAAAGTAGAGTTATTTGTTTCACTAAACCCATTTTTTTTTTATTTTAAAACTGGATACAACTTCCTAATATAGTCATAAATATACCAGCGATTTTAAAAAGGATAACTAATTTGCATATTCCTTTAAAAAACAAACATTCACCGTTTGCCTTTTTTCCCCCCATTTTCTAATAAGATAATTAGTTCCATTTCATCATTATGTGCAGTACTATTTTTGCATGTGCAGAACGGTCTCTACCAAACTACTCTGCCAATATCTAGCCTACAGATTTTAAACTTTAGGTATTTAGACCTGTTAAACAAAATCGATTTGTTTTTTAACCAAGAAAATAGGTGCTAAAGGGTCAAAATTGAAAAATTGGAACTTGGCAGACAGTTTTATGTAATGTGTATGCTCTACGCATGAGCAAATATGGATTTATACATTTAACTATGTTAATTTGTCAAGTTTTGATATGCATGTGTCAAATAGTGGAGAATACCACTACAGAACTAAATTTTTGATTTTCATTTTAACTAGTGGCATTCAAGTTATTTTTTTTTTTTTTTTATATATAAACTTGAAATTACTACTATATATTGGGTGCAATGTAATAAACAGGGAATTGGCTTTATAATAAATACAAACTCTGCATAAATTGAAATATCATTTTCAAGTATATTTTACGACCAGACAACACCAGGAAGCTTGCTAATATATATATATATATATATATATATATATATATATATATATATATATATATATACACACACACACACCATTGTTTTTTTTTTGGGGGGTGGGAGGACAAGACTATGAAAATAAGCAAACTATAGAACTTCACATCTATATGTTCATAGGATAGTTCACACTTTGGAAAAGGGGGCTATATAGATAAGATCTCTGAAAATATGTCAAATTAATGAAGTTGAAAATAGGGGAGAAAAAAATATTCAACCAATTTTCATTCAATTTTATTTTTTGTTTCTGTCTTCAAGATTTTTTTTTCTAGACGATACTTTAGTTCTTATTGTGTTAAGTATATTTTTTTAAAATTCTACCCACTGGCTATTTTCTGACCTTTCTACAATTCAATTTCAATCACCATTTCAGAGAAACAAAAACATAAAATTAAAAAAAAAAAAAAAAAAAAAAAAAAAAAAAAAGAAAAAGTAAATGTTGCAAAGATTTTTTTTTTTTTTCATGAAAGACAAAGAGGATAAAATTCATGAATCAAATCATAGTTGTTTGGCTGAATAGATATTTTTCCAGCCTCTTTTCCCTGGAGAATTTGCAAGAAAGGCAATTACACCAAAGGGAATAGACAAAGCATTCACAACATAAAACAATGCAGTTTTTGTTTGTTTTTGTTTTTTTCACAACTCGCTTTGCATATCTTGATGTTGAAAACAACTTCTTTACTAAAAATCCAACATCTGTACATCTACATTCCAATTGGATGGAGGAGGAGGAGGTTAGTTAACATTACAGATGTGTATGCAAGTTTGTGCATGTAAATAAAAAGTGTATATCATAGTCCATACACGCATAACAAATTTCTGTATAAACACCCGTTTGCAGAGAAAATAAGTATCAGGATTGCAGAGTCAGAAAGTATAAGGTTAGCCTGCCTTATAGAATTCCAAAATATTCACTGCAGACACATTTTAAAGTCTTCTGTTAAAACTTTCTCTTAATTCTTTGAAGATAGGATTTATCCTTTTTAACAACTTCTGAAAATGTTTTTGGAACTGATCCAGAACCTACCCAATTTTCAGCAACTTCAGACAATTCTATTTCAAACACATGCCTTACAGATCGACGAAACGATATTCGAAGTAAACACAAAGAGGGTTATATAAACGGCCAGAATAGCCAACCTGAAGACTGGCCAGAAGCGGTAAATTCAAAACGAGAGGCTGTAATAATAATAAAAAAGTTACCATAAGTGTAATCCTATGAAATAAAAAATTTATAATGAAAACTAAAGTTGTTTTTTTTTAATAAAGTGTTTTAATAACTTTGTTTTCGCTATCGTCTGCATTTCATATTAGTGCACTTCCATGCAAATTTATCCATTAGTGTTCCTTTCAATCATCCTGCACATATAGTTGCACTTTTTGCATTTTTTCTTTTGTGCTACAAGTCATCTTTCTTGATAGGAAACTATAACTCCTTCAGGAGATTTACACAGCATGCTGTAATTTATTTTCCACTTAAATTTTCTTGTTTAAATGAATTTGATGCTTTCATTAAAACTTGTCTGCTGATTGGCTAATCATGTCAGCATTTCTCGACTACTTACACCAATCAGAAGATGCAGATGCGAAGTTGCCGGAAACTGGGTCAGGTTGTTTTTATACAATTTTCTTTGTTTTTCCAGTGGCTTTATTTTCCTTTCGCTCACAATTCACAGCCATAAAATTATTTAAATACCGCAACACTACACTGTTTTTATATTAAAAATAGATCTATCTACCCCGTGTTGCCCCAAGAATTAAATTAAGACAGCAAAAAAAATAAAATAAAAAAATCCGACTGACTATTCTTATATAAAAAAATAATAGAAATCATACTGATAATTCGTAATTATTAAAGCTGAGTCTAGCAAGGAGAACTGATAAATTCTGAATGTGCTTTGGAATTCACGTTTTATTTTAACAGATTATGAATTTAGAGTTGAACTGAAAAATCTTAATTGTTTAAAGAAGGAATTATGAAAACAATTTTCAATTCATCTATTATATTAAAGGAACTGTGTATGCGTGAGAGGGTGAGAGAGTTTTCTATGGACTCTGAAACGGCTAAACTGATTTTCATAAAATTTCATACAAATCTGGCAGTGTTCTTAGACAAGTTTTGTATCGGAATGTCTTTGATAAGTGTCAATAATCGAGAAAAAATCTGATAAAAGGAACAAGCAATTTTGACCAAAGTTAACACCTTATACAACCTAACATCGCAGAAAAACCTGGCATATAAATCAATAGTAGGTTCTTTGATATAACAGCAGTGCATTTGAAATGAATATTTCTGTTTAGAACACAACTGAACCATGATACTTGAGTTTTGCATTTTAAACTTAAATTCAAGCCAGAAAAACTTTATAAAATTAACAGGTTCTCTACAGTGCAATGTAATCCACAATACATTGTAATCTAAGTCACTGCAGAAAGGCATGGGAAGCTTCCTTCCATTATACTGTGATGGGTTCCCAACTAGAGCAGGCAATCAATCGATTTGATTGAAAAATTTCAATGACAAAAATATGGGAGTGTGAAATATCCGTTGATCATTCAATCCAAGGCAATGCTTGATTTCCCTGCTAGGTAGTGATAAAAAAAAATAGACAGAAAAGAGTGTCAGAGTCACAAGGAATCTTGTTTTTGCTTCCCTGGTGGGGCCTGGCATATTGACATCATTTTGTGTTTGGAGTCTTCATTCATAAAAAAACAGCAAAGCAAAATACTTTAATGAAATTTTTGGAAAAAAAAAAAAAAAAAAAAAAATTCGTTTTTCAGTTTTATGTAACATGGCATCCTCAAGAAAGATAATGACAACCATGAGAAGCAACATCACGCATAACCATTTGAGAAACGTTACAGATTTTTGTATGTGTTCTCTCTCTCTCTCTCTCAAAGAGCAATGCATTACATATGCAAGTAAATCATAGACGTATAGTATTAAACAGACACTAGGATGTAGGAAAAAAAAATCTAATGCTGATTTAAGTGGAAACATCAAAAAGAAATTAAAGTAAGCTTTTACTGGGTGTGGAGTAAAAATTCCCTTTGAAAGAAGTTGGGAAAGTCTTTTCACCGTTCTCCCTACCGATATTTTTTATAAGAAAAAATAAAAGGTATCAAGTCAGATATATAAAAAAAACAAAAAAAAATGAAGGTATCACCTTAAAAAGCTACTTACAAAAATTGTCTTATTCATTTCGTTTGTGTAAGCTATCGTTTGTTCCTCTCGACTTTCTTTTTAGTCCAACCGTAGCATGTCACAGAGTGAAACTCAG